>NW_026111790.1:0-60000 GCF_024679095.1 Eriocheir sinensis
ACGGTGATGGCCGCCTCTTAGACTAAACTGGATATCATGAATCTCGGCAAAAACAGGAGGCAATAAGAACACACCTGAGAATACATTCATCTGCCATGCACCTGTCCACCTCTTGCTTCTGTTCCCTTTACATTAGTCGTACTCAACAAATGTAAAAACCGTGAAATAGGATTATATAATTTATTATTTTTCTATTCTTTTAAGTATACATTTTTTTTCTCCATGGTGTAGTGGTTAGCACATAATTATAACTGCGAATCAGAGTCAAGGTTTGAATCCTGACCAAGGCAGTCGGTGTGCAGCCCATACAGCTGTTTATCCCCCTTTTCGGGATGGTCGATAACTGGATATCTGGGGAGACCTGAAGGAGACATACTATAGTAACTCCCAGATGCTTCTTTACCTGTCTTTTGTCCCGGAGCAAAGGGTTCTTCCCATCACAAGCAAGGACCAATGCGACGGAGATAAGCACCGAGGCCACGCACAACAATAGCGTATGCCCCCAAGTTTACTTTTGAAAACTTCTACTACACCTTGCTCTGGGTGGCCACACGATTGGGCTGAGTGAGGAAACACTTATTGAGTTTGGGTTGAATTTTAGTGTGAATATCGCCGGCTTTTAACGCAGAATGCTGAATTATCGTTGTCTAGCCAAGCATTAGAAGACAGCTGATGTTAATGCAACCCTGTCGTAAATCCTTATTAGTTGAGCTCCACTGAGGCCATAATCACTAAGATATTTTCCTAAATGCTCAAATTTGGATATTTTTGTTGCGCGCCAATGAGTTCCCATCACATCTTCTTGGATGTCGCGCTGGGTTTGGGATAATGAATGCCGGGATGATTTCATGTATTTATCGAAACGAGGAGCTATGTGCATATCGCGTGAACGTACCGGTCGCTGCCTTGTTCCCTGACGGCTGCTGGACACGTGCGTCACCAGCCACATTCCGTCAGTAACCCAGTGGACCGAGGAGCCTCCGACGGCCGGTTATTTAAATGATGCCAGCCAGCGCTCGTAGACTTGCCAAAAATTAAATAATCAACTACCCCTAAAAAAAAAACCTGAAGCCAGCCAGCGCTCGTAGACTTACCAAAGCTAAATACTCAACTATACCCCCTCAAAAAAAAAAAAAATCAGTAGTATGAAAGAAAAAACAAAATAGAATCACAGACACAAAAGGAAGCAAACACCCTTGAAAGAAAGCTGAATAAAGCAACCATAGCACTTCTCCATAAAGGAAGTATTCTCGCTCTGAGACACACTCACGTACATAGCATTCATTCGGCTTGAGGACGACACAGTCAGGGAGGATAAGGAGCGACTCGCGGCGGCGGCGGCAGAAAACAGCTTTGGTAGAGACGATAAGAAAAAGAGGTGTGTGTGTGTGTGTGTGTGTGTGTGTGTGTGTGTGAGAGAGAGAGAGAGAGTGTGATTGATTTTTGCATACCGAAACACAAATGAGAGAACCGCACAGGTTCTTTCTTAACCCATTGAAATACCTGCCAAATGAGCCACAGGTGTGTTCGTACATAAAGAAAACGGAACAGAAGTCATCAGGCTGCCCCTCAAACCTCTTCAATTGCGTCATGGCCATCTACGTTAGGAAGGGAAATAGCAGACACAGCTCACCTCTGTTTTGAAATTCATGGGAAGAAGAAATGCAAAATTCCGTTCGCTTTTTACCTGAGACTCTAATCACAGCGATAAGATCTCGACACGCAGCCGGCCCGTCGAGAGCAGTGCAGGCGCGGACACCAAAGGATCCAGGAAGGTCATATTTGGGATCTCCAATAAGGCTAACGAGGCAATGGTCTCCTAACAACGTTTTGCACGCAGGCAGCAGCCAGTAAGGCGTTGCGGAGCGGTCACAGGCAATCTCGGCCAAGTGCATGCCACCCACCCTGATCACCTTGTTGAGAGAGGCGCCAAGTGACGCCAAGAACGCATCTCCTCCAGCAAGCCACCTGCACCTGCCTCCACACACACACACACACCCACACACACACACACCCACAAATGGAATGGTGTAAATCCAGAGACGTTTCAAGCTAGGAACATTCACGAACTTGAAGATTAATTGGATGAACATGGATAATTTTGGGGCAAGACAATACAAGCATGACTCTAATCCTCAAAATTAAAAAGAAAAATGCGACTCTCCATATTCGCGTGTTGTCTCCCCCTGTCGCATTTTTCGGTGTTTATGTCTAATATTCAGGTACGGTTTTCCTTTTCTCTGATTATTTTTCAAGTAGGTTACCTTAACAACAGAGCTTTTCCCCTGGACTTTAATGAACTGTCTTTACGTTCCTTGTGTAAGATCTGTAGTTCAGAGAATCTCTTCGGTTTTGTTGCAATTTCGTTACGCAGCCATGATAAAAACATTCCTGTTTATGCCTCGGTTTTTTATAGTCGCTCTTACAGCCTTATCACTATGCTGTTTTATTTTCTTTATTGGGCCTCTTCGTAGTTTTTTAGACTCACTCTTACTGACGAAAAAAACTAGTCCTTCCACGTCTGCTTTGCGTCCACTCCTCTGCAGCTTTGGGCGCCTTTTTAGAGGTATCTGGTCTGCTTCATACTTCTTTGTGTTTGTTTTTTTGCCCCAAATATTTCAGCGTTAAAAGAACATGACTAAACAACATTAAGAACACCACTACTATTATAATTATTACTACTACTGCTACTACTGATACTAACAACAACAACTACTACTACTACTAATGATAACAACAATAATAACAACTGCCGAAGCGCTGTTCTATCATGACGCACAGCTTTAATCAGTGGCTCGGGGCGGCAGCGAATATTTGACCAGGCATGAATTACTGTCACTTTTTTTTCTGCCGCTCACATGCCCCGTCGGCCGTCCGGGCATGACGCGTCAGACGCTCGCCTCTTTCTCCACACACATCCCGCGATTATTTCTTCAAAGTTTTAGTGTTCAGAATTTTCTTCCCTCTGGAAAGCTCGCCAATCCGCACGCTAGTTTTACGGTTGTCTATAAAAATCTCGCTCCATTAAAGCTAAATTATTTGGCCAATTTTTTTGTGTGTTTTCAGCCCATCCAGCTACTCTTCGACCTCAATTTCTCCGGACGCTTACTATCGCGGCCCGTATAGTAGCTCAGGGACCTGACTGTGATGGCTGAACTAATGGGATGTAAAATGCTCTAATTACTGACGGCGGACTGTGTTCCAAATGGCCGGAGATCAAAAGATAAAGGGTTCGGCCCGCGACACGCTGCTGCTCGGGGCTTGTGGACTTCAGGATGTCGTAAACTCGGTCTTGACTTGTAACTTCGAAACGCCTCATAATTAGCAAGGGCAGTAGTGGAGGCTGACGATGCGTTTATGAGGTTAACATCATGATTTTTCCTGATCAAGGGCCGTTACTTTTGCCATTAAGACTAAACCTTTCAACACGCTGCATGCTTCAGGAATTGAGTTATAAACACTTCATGGAAGACAATCACTAAAAGATTCAGTCTAGCTTTTGTGTGTGGTCTGGAAATGACTGATGCGCCTCAATTATCAAACATAAATTAATTACTTTAATGGAAAAAAACAGTCCCTAGTAGCTTCAGTTTAGTGTTTATATCGATTCTCTTGAAACATCTAGAACTCCTTGACTGAATATGAAGAAAAAAATATAATTAAATATATCAATGAAAAAAACTTTATAATCATACAAGGCTAACACTTTAAACTGACACTTCGCAATAAAGAACCAGCACACAAATTATAGCGAGCCCAAGGAAGAGTTACGACAGGGTTCTTCACAAGTGTTAGCCGGCTTGAATAATGTTAAGTCATGCTCATTTATTAATTATCTAGATTTGAGAAGGGATCACTAATTGCCGGGGATCGAACCCGGGCTTTTTGAGTAGAAGTCAGGGCAACATACCCGTCACTTAGTGGTGTGTTCATTGCGGGATTTTGTTCACTTTGTTACTGCAGTTTCCCTAATTGGAGAGGGAGGGTGGCAAGGCTTATCAGGGTGAAAGAGAGCCCGGCTAGAAACGAGATGAAGAAGAGCTTATAGTTGAAATGGGTGGAGTTCTTTTATCCATCATGATACCCACTGATGTCAGGGAGGGGGATAAAGTGTGGTGAAAGCGCAGCAGTTAGGGTTATCCTCAAACATACCCAGAAGCACACAATGGCAATGACTGGCGTTCGCTCGTCCATCAAGGTACCCAGTGGCGTCAACGGGGAAGAGGGGGACGGGGCTAGCCTGTCTTTTCAACCAAGAGCATGTTTTGAGAGCTGGGTGGTTGTCCTATACATCATCTGGTGATATGCACGGGCAGGGAGAAGTGTTATGGGTCTTATCTATAATTATATTAATTATACTACCGTGCACCAGCGAGATGGAAGAGGTTGCAGTTCGTATGTAAAGTTGATCAAAGGCGTGGATCAGAATGGAGTATGATGACACCCTTGGAAGTGAGTTTTGGTAACACTTTTTTGGCATCCTCTACATCCTTATTGGGAGCAGCGAGTTGTTGCGGGCAGCTTTTCATATTTTATAGTCTTGGCATTGGTGTGTCTCCTTCAGCTTTAAAAAGGTAGGAGGTGGATCATCCATCGCGTAAACAAGCTAAACACAACAGAGCGAAATAAGGGCTACGCTTCTTAAGACAACCAAGACATGCACCCAACCGGTAGCCAATAACATGCATCAAGAGGGAAGGCGGGAATTTGTCCGTCAAACTAACCATAAAAATCAGTAATAGGGAGTAAGCACAGCTGATCCATCAAGTTAACGTGCTCAGATAACAAGAGAACACCGTGCACTTATCCAATAACCAATTACGTACATCATAAGAGAGCGGAGCGGGAACTAATCCGTCACATTAACCCAAAAATAGCCATTACGGGACGAAGTGGTGGTTGATCCGTCAAGTTAACCTTAACAGACATCGGGAGCGGCGGGAGACAGCCACCAAGCCACCCAGTGAACCGGTGAGACGTACCGTAAGCGAGAAGGTGGAAGTTATCGTCGATTTTTCAATAAACTGTACTTGGGGGCGGGACTGAGCTGTCAGGTTAACATGGCCATTTTGACACTCATGGGGTGAGCTGGGAGGAGGGAGTAGGAGGCCAGAACGCAGAACCAGCAACACGAGGCATGAGGGACTTTCCACAAAACTGGGTAGTCATGAGAGG
Organism: Eriocheir sinensis; assembly: GCF_024679095.1. Lineage (NCBI taxonomy): Eukaryota > Metazoa > Arthropoda > Malacostraca > Decapoda > Varunidae > Eriocheir > Eriocheir sinensis. Next base: position 5,176 of record NW_026111790.1, read on the forward strand.
ACGGTCGCTCTAATATGAAGTAAGTTGTAAAGTTAAGGCCATACGCTACTGGTGCATGTTGCGTAGAACACTTTCGTCATCACTTCCCTTGAGCTTGCGTTGGGTAAGAATCGATTACCCCGGGACGTCTGGCTAGTGTGACATGCGGGTTACTACAGTTTCTCTTTTCTAGTCCAAGGATCGAATTTGGGCCACGGATTTGCAGCTTGGCGTCTTAATACAATACCACTGATGTGCTTATTTCAGATAGGGGCAATGGAGTAATTAGATAAAAGTAAGATTCACCTTGATAATTACAAGCATCAGAGGATTGTGGTGGTTTAATGGACAGCAATCACAAACAGTTTTAGTCTAGTCAACGTACGAAGTATTACCACAAAACTCGGTGGTTGGTGTTCCTGAGGTGATTATAGTAATAACATAAAACAAAAACTCCATTTCAAAACATCATAATCATGCAGGGCTATCTGACACGACGACCGGTTCACACACCATATGCAGGAAGCTACAGACAGGCTTCTTCTTGAGTGGCCGAAAGCCTGTATCAAAAAAGGAGAAACTCGGGCTGACCCACAAAGTTATCGAAGAGTGAATAGTGGAGTTAGAATGACCAGGGTAGGGACTGAAGGACGGACCGTCGAGGCGTCAAGGTAACTCGGTATTCAGTCGACGCAGGTTACTGATGGTCGAGCCGTGTTGCGGGAGTGAGGATCCTTATCATTATGTAAGGGTTCAGAGTTGCATGCTTATCGTGGACCATTGAAGAGTAATTTGTTATGGTTAGTACAATCTAGCGTGACTCCTTACTAAAGAATAAGTGTTTTCAGTTAGTGTGTATCTAGTGTAGCTCGTACCAGAATATGAGCCACACACCCGCTATAAAGCATCGAGCCACCCGCACACCTCGGAGTAAAGAGTCACTAAATCAATAATGAGAATCCTTTTGATGGCCGAGAACGATGAGGCTGCTGGGCGGTGGCTTAGCACGAGTGGCATAAAAACCTCAACTCATTTTTGCAATTCATATTTTATTTCGCGTCACATCGGCTCTTTCTTATTCATGAAAAAAATCTATCTATCTATCTATCTATATGTTTAACTAGCATCACTTTCTCCTAACAAAAATCCTTCCCGCTGTATTACCGTTGCCAGATGTTTTTTCTTCACCCGTTTATACGCATTAATTGATCTTGCACTTAATCGCCACTTTAACTTAATACTTATGGCTGTACTTCTTTAATCATTGCATTGTTCTTGCTCTTCGCGTGATCACCCTTACTGCTGACGACCGTACCCAGACATAGCATTGTGTATTGACTGACCCAGAACTCAAGTGTTACTACTGCTCAAAGGACGTTTTTATTGCTTTATGACGGACGCCTAATCCGTGCCGTGCTCCGTGTCGGTCTGTGTGGCCTGGCATCCGGCGCCTCGCTATGTGTTTTGCCATTCTCTACGCTCGGCGGAGGAGCAAGATATAAATTACATCCACTTACCGAGGGTCGTTACGGAGTCCACCAGGTGTTGTGTTTGTAACGTTACCCCTTGTTTTAGTTCTTTAATTAAGCGGCTTAGCCTGCCCATCACACTTCTTGAATTGAAGGTGTAACTAATTTATGGCGTAATACGATGCTATCTGCCTGTGAAATATAAGGAGATATAATTCATAAATTCTTGAGTGGCGCGTAGCATATTCTTTTTTTCTTAGTTTGACAGTCATGCCACACCTCTTCATATCCTCTGCTTGAGTGCGCCACCAAACGCTCTCATACCGAGGCATGAAAGTGGCGGCTCAGAGGCGGCGGCAGGAGATTCATGCAACGGTGCCAGATTGTCGTACTCAGCCTCTTATGTTTGCCAATTTCCGATCCAAAAACTGTCTCCTGGACCCCAATAACTAGATTCATTTATATTTATCGTTAAAATAGTTAATTCCTGATGTTTCTCGGCAATAGTTAGGCGTCAGAAACCGGTAAATACTATGCTTTGAGTACGACAATCTGGCACCGTCGGATTCATGCCGCTCCTCTTTATACATTTTAATGAAGCTTCAGTATTATTCTTCCTGTGCATCTCATCGGTTCTTCCCAGGTCAATGCAAGGCGATCCCCTCCAAAACAAACTAGTCTCAGCTCCTACGAAAATATATATGCGATAATCTTTTACGTGTACGTGTTTTGTTTGATATAAATAGACATATCTCTAACTCACCGCTCTCATATCCTCTGCTATTATATTTTCTTTTAATTTTTATTTTTCGTTTCAAACTTACAAACAGTATGTAGATTCATTCGATCTGACAGGACTTGCCACATTTGTTTCTATCCTTTATTGCCTCTGCAACATGTACAGTTATATTCTTGTCAGCACGAAACAGGGGAATCCAAACAACTTTCACGGGCACACACACCGCGCGTCACACAAACAATATCCGGGAAAAAAAAAACAATCACAGAAAGCCTTCAATATAGTCTTTTTATATTGAGAAGTAACTGGTGCTCCATGGTTGAATATCAAAACAAAAAAGCCAAAATCCCATTGCTGTTCATGACTACACAAATGAATAAAAGCAAATCCTCTGCAATAGGCTGAGTTGTAAAGTGTGTTTGCAAAGCTTTCCTTGGTTCACTTGCCAAGACACCGCAATACTTAAGGTCACAAGAGGACGAGGCGATGAAAGTGACCAAGGGAAATGGGAGGGAAAAAAAAAGCAATTACACTTGTCGAGTCCTTGTCTAAATATTTGGAGAGAAAGGTTATGAAAATTCGTGGATGGTCCGATGGTGTTTGTCCTCCCAGCTGGAAAAGACAGGCCACGACCATTACCACCGTGCCGCCGACGCTGCCATAATACTGCTACGATGTTCGAGTTCCAGCGGCGGCCTTCTGACAACACAACGGCCAGCAGCAGCAGCAGAGCACTGGTTCGGCGCTTCCTGCGAGGCGAAACCCTTCCCTGACCTCTGAACCTCGTGATTGTTTTAGGAGGAACACACACGGAAACCCAGTCATTTCTCTGAGACTATTTTAGAGCGCGACACGAGGAAAGAGAAAATAAATTACGCCCATTAGAGACCAACACCGGAGTGACGTAAGTGCAAAGGCGACCTGAGCAAAGACTCCCGATGGTTTAGCCTCCGTAATTTTTGCCTCAGATCCCCGCACACTCTTTCCCCACTGACGGTATTTACATAACCATTTTTCACCACCACGAGAGAAAATTATACACAGAGAGGAGGCAGATGAGAGCAAAAGAATGGAGGGAGGCGAGGCAAGGCGAGAGAATGAGGGAAAGGTGAGAGCTGAAGAGGGGAGGGAAGGCGAAGGGAAGGAAGCCAGAGGAGGGTGGTCGAGTGGGAGGAGGGCCAAAGGTGGAGGGAGAGAAGATCGGAGGGGTAGAGGTGAGAAATGTGCAAGGGAGGGAGAGCGGAGAGGACGAGGGAGGGGAGAGGGAGAGGGAGAGAAGCAGAGGAAGTGAAAGGCACGAAAAAGAAAAAGAAATACAAATGATGAAGTGAAGAGGGAAGTGATCGGAGGAATAAACGAAAAGAAACCGAGGAAAGAATTAAATGGTGGTGGATGTATTGGCGGTGGAAGAGAAAGGGAGGGAAGGAGTGGGAGAACGAACAAGCACGGCAGAAAATGAGATGCATGAAGAAAGGTGGAATAAATGAGATGCAGGGGAGAAGAGAGTGAAGAAAATAGACACAATAATTAAAGATGGCAAAGGTGAAAAGGATTTAGTGGAAGAGGATGGGAGAGGCAAGACACGTGAATGAGGAAAATAAGATAGAAAAAAAGGTGGAACAAGAACAGGACACGAAAGGAAGAGAGAGAGAGATAGAACGAGATGAAAAGGAACAAAAGAAAAGGAGAGAAAACTGAAGAAATGAATGAGTGGAATATTGGAGAAACGGAAAGAGGTGGAAAAAATAACAATAGAAAAACAGAGGAGAAAATGTGATATAGGAGACGAAGACAAAAAGACCAAAAATATATAGAGGGACGCGGTGGAGATGAATGGAGTGGAAGAGAGAGTGGAGTAGGCAGGTACAGAGGAAAAAATAAATGGAGAAAGAAAGAAGGTGGAACACGTACTGTGAATAAATGGCTTCAAGCAGGTTGGAGAAAAGAGAAGAGAGCGGTGAGCAAGAAGAGAGGAGCGAAAGGGGGAAAAAAGACAACGGCGAGCAAATGAAGAGGGAGAAAAAGAAGAAGGAAAGAGGGAGGGTGTAGAGAGTAAGAGGACAGTAAATGGATGTGAAGGAGAGATGAATGAAAATGAAGAGGGGCAAAAGGAATAGAGAAGAGAGAAAGGAGATAAATGTAAAGAAGGAGGACGAGGAGAAATAGGAGTAGGAGAAGGAGAAAGGAAATGGAGGTGAGAGGAGTAAACTGGAAGATGGAGGAAAGATAAAGTGGAGAGAAAAGTGGAAGGAATGGAGGAAGAGGAAGAGGAGAGGAAGAAAGAGGTTAAGGAGGAGGTGAGGAGACAATATGTAAAGATAGCAGAAGAAGAAAGGAGTGGAAGGAATGACGGAGAAGAGAAGATCGGGAGGAGAAAAGAAGAAAAGAGTAAGAGGATAATGAAAATGGATAATAGAAGAGAAGTTAAAGGATGGAGGAGGAAGAGAAAGTGGAGAGGACAGGGAAAAAAAAAGAAAAGGAGAGGTGGAAGGGAAAGTGAGGAAGAGGAGGAAAAGCAAGCGAGGGAAAGAAGAGAAAGAGAAGAGGTGAGGTAAAAAGCATTGGCAAGAGAAGGGAAAAAAAACAAGAAAAAAGAGATTAAAAGGAAAGAGGAAAAACTTGTTAGAGAAAGAAAAAAGATGAAGAAAAAATAAAGAAAAGAAGTTAAGTGAAGAAAAGACTGGAAAAGAGAAGGGAGGAGAGGAGAGAGAGGGGCGTAAGAGAAAGAGGGGAGGCAAGGGGGGGGGGATGCAGGCAGGGGTGAGGGGAGTGAGGGAGAGGGTGACAGGGGTGAGGGAGGGGGCGGAGGGGGGGGGCTGACTCCTTTTCGACCCTAGTGGCAGCGCGTGACAGTGAAGTTCAGTCAATATTGTGGCAAGTGCAGAGTAAAGGAGTGTGTGTGTGTGTGTGTGTGTGTGTGTGTGTGTGTGAGAGAGAGAGGCGTGTGAAATAGGTGAGAGCGTGTAGAAAGGTACCCGTGTTTGACTATGTGTGGGGGGTGAATGGGTGGGTGGGTGGGTGGGTGGTCAGACTGAGAGGTGAGGGCTTTCAGGGTTGGGTGGGCAGGGTGGGCAGGGTCAGGTGCACAGAGAGAGGTCAAGGTGTGCGTGGGCAGGCGAGTGAGAGCTGGAATGGGTGTGGGGGAGTAATCTATCATCGTTTTTTTATAATAGCTTTTTTTTATTCATTCAGCCCGTGTAAAACGTGTGGCATATGATTTTCTATTTTCTTGAACTTTTCTTCTTTCCGCCTCATTTTTTTCTTCTTTTCTTCTCCTTCCATGTCAGTCTGAGAACTTGTTTGACACGCTCTCTCTCTCTCTCTCTCTCTCTCTCTCTCTCTCTCTCTCTCTCACACACAACATATGTCTTATTTATTCAGCGTGTCGCCCACTCAATTGAGGTTCACATGTAAATCCCAGGTGAGACGCGGCGCAGCAAGGTAAGTGGAAGGTGAAGGTGAACCGCGCGGGGGAATATATTATTAAAGGTGTGAAGAGCATCGACTTAAGACCATCTCGGCGTAGTACTGTCTCTGTTGTTGTTGTTGCGGTTGTTTTTTCTTGCTGTTATTAATGCCGAGGTTGATATTGCCGTTCAAATATTAGAAGTGCATGGCAGGTTAGGTTAGGTAAGGTTAGGTTAGGTAGAAGAAGCAACGGCAGTAGGAGCAACAACAGACAACATCAGCAACAGTAGCAGAAGTAAGTTAAAGTTGTAACACGAGCAACACAAAAGGAAGAGTAATAACAATAGCTGAAATATATGTGAGCTAAGCAGTGGCCGGTTGGCGAGATGATAATGCACGAGAAAGGGCGAGGGAGGTGAAGAGGCCGTGGCGCAGTCGGTGACGAATGGGAGAGAAAAGTCCAGAGGCGGGAATAAGGTAAGTCCGGCAGGTTGAAAAATTAACGTGTCGGCGGAGTGCTTACTTGCCCCGGGAAGCAAAAGGGTAGGCGCTGGGAGGTAACGGACCCCGCAGCTCACACCTTCCTTCACCAACACCCATACCCACACCTACCACACTTACACACACCCCACATCCACCCCACACCGACACCCAGAACTACCCCACGCCCAAACCTACCCACACCCACATCGAAACCTACCCTACACTCAAACCTACCCACATCTACACTTACCCTACACCCACACTTACCCACACCCTCACTAAGATTTACCCCACACCTACTCCACACCCAAACCCACACTATTTAGACCTACCCACACCCACACTTACTACAAATAAAAGGGTTCAAGGTGCCGTAACTGTTATAATTCCACTCTCCCCTCCGAGTCATGACCTTATCAATCATGCACCCACACCCACATCCACACCACCCAACACATGCAAACAGAACCTTTCAAGTATGCCACAGCTATTATATTCTCATCCATGCCCGTTAGTCACCACCTTATCAATCATGCAGTGCCGCCCGCCACCGCCGCCCTGTACTGATCCATCACGTCACAACCAGAAGCTTCAATGCGCTCGTGATGGAAAGACACGACTTACCAATTATCTACTTGGTTGAATCACTGTCTCATTTTTACCATAAGTGAGACAGACCCACAGCTGAATACGGAATGTAAGAACACCCACAAAATTAAGTTCTAGTAAAGGAAATCGAAGAAAATGGCCATAGATGATCAAATTTTGGTCTTGGTGTTTGTTTTCCAGGCGAGGGAGCAGATTACAGAGAAAAAACTAACCATATGTGATTCCGTTGGGGACACTGTCAAGGCATGGTCAAGGCCGCTCGGGGAAGGTCTCTAACGGGCTGTGCCACCTCGGGGAAGGGTCGCTAACTCGTGTGTTAATTGTAGTGTCTTAGTGGAGCGCGCACACACACACACACACACACAGACACTTACTCATACCAACACTAACAATAACTAAAAACATACTAACTAAATAATGAAGATAAATACATAAATAAACAAACAAAAAAAGAAAGAAAAATAGAATGAATAAAGTAAATAAAGAAAAGAAAAACACACACACATGAGAGAGAGAGAGAGAGAGAGTTATTCTTATGTGGCAAGCATAGTAGCAATTATCTGAGTGTCGTGTATACCAAAAACAGCTGGACGCAGAAAAACTTGTGAGGCGGAAATGAATGCGGGTTTGCAAATGGTTCTCCTTAATAGGTTTGTCCAGCTAAACATCCCTAACTGGTCTTACACGCGCACCAGGCCTTGTTTGACCATTGCCAGCCCTCTCTCTCTCTCTCTCTCTGTGCACCACCTGCCTCTTGTCACTCACAGCTTACCCACGCCCTTCCCAACTCCGCCCTTCCCGACACCCATCTCATTACCGCATTGCCGCAAACTCTCCCGGCGGTTCCTCACAGTCAGTCCTTTTACTCCCTCGATCTCACCTCTCTCTTGGCCTTCCTTCGGTCCTGTGCGTCTGCCTCCTTCTCCTCTCTCCTTCTAAACTTGTAAGTACTTCCAATTTTCCTTCGCCCATGTTTGATATTACTCTTCCCTTTCCTCTAACCCTTCAGATCTCTCTCTCTCTCTCACACACACACACACACACACACACACACACACACACACATCCTGCTTTCCCCACTCCTGTCTTCACCACAAGCTCTATTCTCCACCATCCCTTGAGGCTCATTCTTAGCACCATCTGTGTCACCTTCGCACTCTGTCTCTGTCTCCCTTCTGCCACTCCCCCATGACTAGCCTCCTTCACGACCTACGTCAACACTCCCTCCCTTCTACCTCGGCCCGATCTTTCAACATAAGGCCGTAAGGAGACTACAGGAGAAGAGGCCTACACAGGGCAGCTCCCCCAAAACCAGTTATCCAATATCTGCCATCACCATCCACATGTCTATTCAATGTTAAGCATCCACATTTTTATCTAACATTCAGCATTCACATATCAAACATTTTTCTACCGCGTATTTATCTAACATTCAGTATTTACATTTCTAATTAACGTTATGCATCCACGTTTTTATCTAACATTCAGCGTCCTCATATCTATCCAACATTTATCATCCACTCATCTAATATTCAGTATCTATGTATCTATCTAACACTATCGAACATTCAGTGAGAATTTTCAACTGTATTTCCATTTAACTACACAACGGATATTTTTTTCACCTCATGTCTTTAGCTTGAATCCCATAACCTTTTCTTCCCCTTTACTTACAAACTCTTGAATCTTCACCCGCCTTCTTCAAGCATGACCCAAAATCCTCGAGCTGATCCCTTTCCCTTCCCCCCACAATGCTTGAACCTGACTCAGCCTCCTTCCAACCTCATTCTGTTCCCCAACCTTCTCCTTCCCGCCCTCAAGCAAGCCTTTTCCCTTCTCACATGACTCCACCCGTCCTGCCACCTTGCAAACTGACCTTCCTCTCCCTCATGACCACGACTTGTTCCCTCCAGACCCTCCGCGCAGCCTCGTAAACCTTCGCTCCTTCAACATGACCATCTCCACACCAGAGCATCCCCACCCCACCCACTCCATTCCATCCTCCTTTTCCACATGACCACGCCTCGTTCCCACACCTTCAGTCAGCCTCAAAACTCAGACCTCCCACAGATTAACAAGGTTCTCCCCACTCCAGGACATTGCCACTCCTCCCTGTCTCTCTGCGTTGCATTCCTCTTCTCACCGACCTCCTTCCTTGTTCCTTATGACAGCGCCTCGGCCTCACACCCTCCGCAGCCTCATCAACTTCCTCATCTCCAACATACCGTATACAATATGAGCATCTTCGAGTAAGGACATTGCCTCCCCTTGCCTACCGATCTTAACTTTCCCCTTCAGACTGACCTCCTTCCCCTCCATCACCACGCCTCGTTTCCACACTTTCGCCCATTTTCACGAATTTTCGGATCTCTAATGGATGCTAATATAATCCTCTCCACGTTAGAGAATCATCGCTCTTTGCCACTCTACTCCATCTGTCTTTTAATCTTCCTCTTAACTGACCAAACTTTCGTCCGTTCTCTGACTTTCGCATCTCCAGAATACGCTGATATGATCCTCCCCCCCGTTAGAGCATCATCGCCCTTTACCACTCACTTCACCTGTCTTTTAATCTTCCACTTCAAACTGACCTTTTTTTCCAGTCACCACGCCTCGTCTCCAAACTTTCGTCCGTTCAAAGACTCCCACACCTCTAAAATGCGCCGATATGATCCTCTCCCTGTCTGAGTATCATCGTCCTTTACCACTCCACTTCATCTGTCTTTTAACCTTCCCCTTCAAACTGACCTTCTTCCCCAAAGCACCACGCCTCGTTTCTTAAGACTTCCGCACCTCTAAAAACGCCGATATGATCCTCTCCCCGCCAGAGTACCATCGCCCTCCGCCCCCTTCCACTCCAGGTGTCTCCTCGCCGCGCCCTTTGTCCGAGTATCCCAGGCCTGTGGTGTTCCGCTGGCTGCGTAATGTGGCCACCCGTCCTTATATGGGATTAATTACAGCTCACTTTCTCCTCCTGCCTTTTACTCCGACTCAGGCATGTAGGAAAAAAAAAAAAAGGTGAGAAGAACAGTTATCATTATAAAACTTACTGTAAAAGTGGATGTGAAGTAGCTGTTTGTGGGGGGGGGGGGTGCCTGGTGCTGTGGATAAGAGACTGTAGTGTGTGTGTTGGAGGGGGGGGGGGGGAGCGGCAAAAGGCGGGTTGAGGCCAAGGGGAGACGTGAAGACTAATTGGTAGCTGATGGGCTTAGTGGGAGCAAGTTTGAGGTTGACTAAGGGTTGAGGGCCTGGGTGTGGATAATGACTGGTGGTGGTAATGGGGAGTTTCGAAGTGGCGGCACGGCCTTCTAGTTGGCCGTGGAGGGGAGGGCGAGGCACGAGAGAGGCTGAAGTGATAAATCGGGACCGCGCGCCGAGAGGGATTGTTTATAGTGTGCTGTGTGTATGAGGCGTTCAAGAGTCAGACTAGATATCGCTCCTGTCATTGTCATACAGCTCACTATTTCACGTCCTGTTGAGGTATTTATGCTTGAGAGATGCCTAATTTACAATATTTTTGCCACGTATTTGAAGAGCGGAAATATACTTAATGTTCGTCAAAATATGATGATTAGCTCCTAAAATCGAGATAAGATGAAATTGCACCTCGCCCCATCCAGGCCTCGTCAAGGCGTCACAAAATAACCAAGCGCCGGTAGTCGTCCATAACGAGAACGCTCATCTACAACGGGTGGGACAACATCGCTTGCAAAAAGAGCGATAAATAACGGATTGAATCTGAAAAATGAAATGAAAATAAAAATACAAGAGAAAATAATTCAGTACACTGCCGCTCCATCAGGCAAAAACAAACTTCCTCCCCATGGGGCGCGCAGCACAGGTCGCTTGCTCAGTCTCGACTCTTCATGTTTGCCCAAAGGCCTCTGCCTCGCAGGTGCCGGGGTCGCCTGGGAAACTCGTCCGCTGCTGCTCGCCACTGGTCAAAGCTTCTCAAAGGTCATCAAGCCTTTTGCTGCGGCGGCGAGACGTCACCGGCAGCAAACTCTGAAGAAGATGAAGTGGACAGGGAAGGAGGGGGGAGCTGAGGTGGGAGAGGCTGCACCTGTTTATTAGGACAGGACTTACGGTGGACCTGTCTCGTGTTATCAAGTCATCTGCATGCTGACCATCGCCTGAAGAACGGGAAAAACTCTCTCGAAGCTTCCGAGGCACATTATGAACAGAAGGTGCAACATGTTTTCGCAGCTAAAATTGAACATAAAAATAGCCCATTACGTACACTGGCATTCCCTTGTTCCCCGGGTAGTTAGCCTCCAGCCGGTCACAGTCATGTTTCGCACTCGGCTAGTCACGGCGAGTCGGGGCGGGGTGAGAGAGCCATCACGACCTTGCTTGACCCGAAATATTATGACTCGTTAAGGCGGTGGGTCAGAGACGCTGGCGGTGAGGAGTGAGGGGCCGAGGGGCGTGACGGAGGGGCAGCGGCGATGGGAAAAAGGAGGGAGAAAAGAAACGCAGACAAGGACGTGTGATGACCACCAGGGAGAGGAGTGACTCTCGACACCGTTAGGGAAGGTACAAAAGTACAACAGAAAAAAGCAATCCTCTATAAGGAATGAATCATTAACGATGCTTCTAGTCGTCGTTAAGTGAAAAAAGAAGACAGGGAAGGAAAAAAAAAGAGAAAGTGACTAAAATCGAAACGATGTAGATGCATTCGTCGATAAAGTACTTACCCGCGGGATGACAGATCATAAAGAAATACCGACCTACAATCAACCTCAAGGTAAGACTGAAAGAATCTCATTAGAACTTTCATTCTGCTGCTCGGTGCGAGAGGCGTGGAGTGCGAGGCGCGCGTGGCCGTCCGGCAGGATTTGGAACACCAGCTGTCACTCGCCCCGCCCTCTATTGGCCCTTAGCGTCCGAGTTTAGTGATAAAAATTGTTCACATGACTGAAAGAGAACATTCCTCACAGGTCGACATGTTTTCCCGACCATCGAGGAAATGCAGGGCCCCAAGGAGCTCCCCACTGGACACGAGTGCAGGGGTGAGTGAGGCCGTGCGCGAGAGGCCGCGGCAAGTCACTGACCCACTAACTATTTATGTAAAGGTTGACCATATGGAAAATTAAGGTTCCATTACGGTGCCCCCTGCAGCAAAACACCGCCCGACCCAAACACGCGTCCTCCCCCGAGGCGAATCAGGTGCGTGCCACGATGCTTCCCGGTGGAGGTGACAAAACTGCCGCAGGTGAGCGAGGAAAGGTGTGACCTAACCTCCTGCTGACCCGGGGAGCGGCAGGTGAGGCCAGGCAGTACTAAGACAGGTCTCCCGCCCCTCCACTCCCCTCATGACGTGTTCGGGGATGGGGGGGGAGAGAAGCGAACGAGTGGGAGGTAGGGGGAGGGGGAGGGGAGAGGGGAGTGGGTGTAGGAGACGGTATCAGGAGAAATCGACTATAAAACTCGAATCAAAATTTCTCAATTTGTCGCGAGTGGCTGCATATTATAAATTAATGTTTATCCTCCACCCCGCCATTAGCGAGGCATGGGTCATCCAGTCACACTTGACTGCGTCGACCAAAATCACCAAGACTTGGAGTGCGATTACAGCCTGAGAGCAAGTCACACCAAGCCTCCTGAGCATCTCCGGGATGGGTGAAGGAGCAGGCGTGGCAGGGATCCATCTGGCCAGCCTCCCGCCGCACTGGTTTCGGCGCCGCAGGAGAGATTACCCGCCCACGCTGCGGTCGGGAGGCCAAGGGTCGGGGACTTACTGTACTGCTCAGCCTCAGCCCGACCAAGGAATCAGCCTCGAACCAGACCGAGTACATTGATGGCGCCACAAAATATTGCGAAAATACGTAAATGTAAGCAGAGATCAGTTTAGACTTTAAAAATCATATAAATCACGTGTTCATGACCATGGGGGCACGTCAAGGCTTCCTCGAACGCCTCGCCATAAAATTCCGGCCGCCCCGACACGAGTCACTGAGATTTTTATCGTCACGCCGCGCCGCCACGTGCCGCTCCGCCAGACACACGCCGCAACCAGCCAGTCTGTCCCCGCCGCTCAGGACAGTCATAAAAGTTGAGTGTTTTTTTTTAATACGAGGAAACACACTGATGCGGCCACATGAACACACACACACACACACACACACACACACACGACTTGGATCAATACCCTTGCAAACACACACAAACTCACTATTATCACAAGCCACAAACACCATAAATCACGATGTTTACTCCCAAATTAGTTTCTCGTCGACTAATCTCAATTATTTCTTGCTTTCTCCCAATAACTAGCACACACACACACACACACACACACACACACACACACACAATTCCCCTACATATGCTCACATACTCTATCCTCTTCATCTCAGTCCTCACCAATTTGTACGCATGCATGATTCAAGAGTGTACTTTCACATATATTTTCCTGCTAATCTGCGTACTAATAGGGAAGTCATAGGAGGCGACGAGGAAGCCGTGACTCACTCTCCAGCGCCGCTTAGAGTACATGAAGGAAGGGAGGAAGAAAGAAGGGGACAGAGGGGGAAAAAAAATAGGCAAAAAATATCCGTATACCTTTTTGTCTGGCAAGAGGAATGAAGGCAGCAGGGAAAGACGGAGAGCGAGGCGTGATGTGCAGTAACTTAAAGAGAAAGAAAAAAAGGACATTCCGAAACGAGCAGGTGAAATGAAAGCCGAAATGAGGAACAAAAAGGCGAGAAAAAGGCATAAAAAGGTGCACGAGAAATTGAGTCACTGGGGAGAAAAGGGGGTAAAGGAGGAGGAGGAGGAGGAGGAAAAGGAGGAAGAGGAGGTGAATATGAAGAATGAGCAGATAAGAAGGACGGTGGAGAAAAAAGGAGAAAAAAAAAAAGATGGAAAACGAAGAAAGAAGGGGAGAAGCAGTACAGGAAGAGGAGGAGGAGGAGGAGGAGAAGGAGGAGGAGGAGGAGGTGAAAAGAATGTGAAGTAACAAGAGAATGACGGTGCGGAGGTGGAGGAGGAGGAGGAGGAGGAGGGGGGCAGAAGGAGCAGAGGGGAAGGAAAATAAAGAGGAAGATAAAGAGGAAAGGAGGAGGAGGAGCAAGGCAGAGTGACGGAGCATCTTCCCGCTCACGACTGGATGCGTCCCCCACAACATCACTCACCCACCACCATCACCACCACCACCACCATCACCGCCAACACTCATCCTGACACCTAACCTCACTAAACAGTCTCATTTGTCAATACATACGGCAAAGTCCCATACCTAGTAAAATGCACAGTAGATATATGCCAACCTATGTATATATCCTGCGTTCCCTTCCTACCTGAGCAGCGAAGACAGGCAGACAGGTACGGTATGTGAGGTGATTCTTGCCTATTATTTCAGCAAGAACAGGAATGAGGAAGAAACAAACTACTATGGGATACTTAGTAAGATGAGGTGTTATAATGAACGAATGTGGTAGTAAAGACAGGTACACATGTTTCATTTTCTTTCGACAACAGTTCATTATTTTTTTTTTTTGTGCCGCCTCAGTGGAATGATTCGTGTTACCTGTTGGCTGACACACCTTGCTCACTAAACTTCTCTCTTTTATTTTGTTTTATTTCAATTTCTCTTTTTCTTTTCTGGGGAGAGAAGAGAAATGAAGGGAAGAAAGGGAAGGGAAGGTAAGGTAAGGCAAGGTAAGGGAAAGGGAAAGGAAGCGAAGGGAAGGGAAGGAAAAGGAATGGAACGGAACGGAAGGGAACAGAAGGGAAGGGAAGGGAAAGGAAGGAAAAGGAAGGTAAGGTAAGGTAAGGTAAGGTAAGGTAAGGGAAAGGAAGCGAAGGGAAAGGAAAGAAAGCAAAGGGAAGGGAAGGAAAAGGAATGGAACGGAACGGAAGGGAAGGGAAGGGAAAGGGAAGGGAAGCGAAGGGAAGGGAAGGGAAGGGAAGATATAAGTAGAGAAGAGAAAAGAAGAAAAGAAAAATTTAAATAAAACAAACTTATCTTACACGTGAATGCATGTTTGTGTCCGTCTGTGTCATTGCAGTATTTTCAGCTAACAGGGACTTTTCTTTTTAAGGGCTGTTTTTCTTCACTCATCTGATGCTCTCGTGTTATGTAATGTTCATGGTCAGTCTGTGTGCTTGTCAGTATGTTTTCACTGTCTCCCTATGTCTGTGTGTCTCTGCCTCCGTGTCCGTCTCTCTCTCTCTCTCTCTCTCTCTCTCTCTCTCTCTCTCTCTCTCTCTCTCTCTCTCTCTCTCTCTCTCTCTTAGTTAACATGAGTCACCAACCCGACAGACGAGGGTACCAAGGAGGAAATATCAGGGGTTACTAATGTCTCACACACACACACACACACACACACACACACACACACACACAAGATCATCGACCCTCTAACGTTTTCTTCATTATATCCTGATCATGCTCGGTAAACAAAGATCAAACAGGCCTATCCGGCGACACACACACACACACACACACACAAACACACACACACACACACTTCCCGTTGCTGTAAATTCAATCTAAATGCTGCACAGTTTCATAGACACAATAGGATGAGTCTAAAAAGAAGAAGTAAAAAAAAAAAAAAAGGCTTCCGCTGATGACCTCGAGCCGTGTGCTTCCTCCTTTCTTCGTTGCCGAGTTCGTGTTACGCATATTTTCACGACTGCGAAGGTGTCTCTTAACTGGGCCCGTCAATCACTCATTGTAAGTTTCAGCATCGCCGCGAGGTACAGCTTAATAAATAACGTTAATCCTTGTGGTGCGGCGCAGGCGATTATAATGAACAAAAAGTATATGAAAAAAAAAAAAAAAAAAAAAAGGAAAGAAACGCTGAGGAAAAAATAACAACAACAACAACAACAAAAAACGTGCTGGTCTATCATGCAAAGTAACTGTGAAAATTTTGAGCATGTCTTCAAGTTCATTAAATCGGTTATATATAAAAGAAAAGTTCCCAGATTATCATGGTGCTTCTCAACGCACGGCATTATTTTACCTCAGTTATAATACGAATATTCTGAACACTGAAACTTTTTTTGGGGGGGTGTACGTGTGTGTCCGGTGACAGGTTTTGTGTAAGGGTGTCGATATTTTATGAGTGTAAAACGTTAAATATTTTGCGATAAGATTGTGTGTGTGTCTGTGTGTGTGTGTGTGTGTGTGTGTGTGTGTGTGTGTGCGCGCGCGAACACATTTTTTTAAACAAATGACAAATAGCATCCAGTTGGCTTGCTTGTTGTCTACGCTGTTGTCTTGTTTTTTGTCGTACTCTTTTCTTGCTAAGTTCCTAATCTGATCTTTAATTTCCTCATTCATTTGTGTCTTCTTCTCCTCGTCCATCTCCGTCTCTTCATAGCGTGGCGAACAGCAATGGTTAGGAGGCTCCCATTAGTCGCCTCAGTGTCATCCTCGGGCAAGGCGGTAAGTGAAATTCTGAGCCTTGATCTTCAGTCCAGACGAAACGAATGTGATTTGCTGGGCGTGGCCTGAGGCTGCGTGACGGCGCCGCGTGCTGTGCCGTGGCCTGCAACGCGCCCCTAATAGCTATTAAGTGACGAGCATAATTCTGCATTCAGAGCATCAGTTTCTTATTAAGAATTTTTATTTTCCTCTTCACTGTTATGCATTGTTAATTTATATTTCTTAAGAACCTCTTATTCACAGTCCACTTTGTCTTCTTTTCTACTATACAGCATATAAATATGACATGTATAATTTTGAATTCCAAGCGCCACTTTCTTAATAAGCATTCTTCCCTTCATGATCACAATATCAATATTAATTCATATATGTAAGCCCCCGATGAACTGTTTACATCGTCTTTCGCTTGCCATTACAAAACAAAGCGGCGAGCATGATATTATGAATTGCAGGCGTCTTTTTCTGTTAATAATAATGCATTTCCTCATGATTTTCGGAGACATTCCACTCGTTGACTAATTCTTTCTTTAATTCAACATGTGACGAGCATTCCAAAGCATTCCAAAGCGTCACTGCCCTATCAAGCATTTTTTTTTTTCCTGATAATAATATTACTCATTATTTCTCCTCTCAACTCAAGAGCCAGCGAGATGAACCCCCACTTTACTGTCCACTTCGTCTTCCTTTCCTTTTTAATCCCATACATCATATATCACGCCGCCGTCGCCCTCCTCTAACTCCCCCAAGTAAGGCGTCAGTCCCTACCGACAGGACATCATCTGAGGAGCCGCCGCGAGCTCCCATGGACCCGGCGAGCCCCAGCCGGTGATGCGGAACGTCAATATGGACAATGAAGCGCTAAAATGGGTCTTGCTGGACCCTTGAACGCCTCCGTCTGGAAGTTTCAAGACGTGCAGTGAATTGTTGGATTTTCCCTTGCTGGGTGTGTTGCATCTCAGGCGTGTGGTAAGTGGAAGAGCAACGACCCGACCCTTCAGGTGTGACCCTCACCATAAGAAGGAAATATTTGCCTCACAGTAAAAAGGCGAAAACCAAGAGAGACTGGCACTAACTCACCGCCTTCCTCGCCAAGTGGTCGCGAGTGGGACAGGAGCAGGTGGCGAGAAGAGTTTGGCTGCAGGAACTCGGAAAATGGGTAAGCAATCTGTCTACTTGAAAAATGCTGTAATATGACATTGCTACTTACGGAACATGTCTCGTCTGCTGCTACAGGAGTCCGAGCCAGGGAGTGGGACGTGCGAGGAATCTGAAAGCAGAACAAAAAGGCTGTAAATAAAGGTTCTCTTAACATTTGCTTCACGACCCAGTGTTTTGTATTAGCGCTAAATAGGGGGGAGGAATAAGAGAAGAAGAAAGGAAGGAAGTAATGAAAATAAGATGGACTGCAGGGAGAGCGGAGGAGGGTAGGCGGAAAAGCTGTCCAAACTAACGCTATTTTATAAAGATGAAGATGCAGGTATACAAAAGGTGGCACGTAGTCGCTGTTACTTACAACCATTGCCTTGACCCTTAAGGATGTGGCGGCTTATCCACAAAATACCTCTTGACACTCTTCGAGGTACTGCAGCCATCTTCCAACAATATCTACATTTTTAGTGCAGTTAAACCTATTGGCAGACTCCATTCCAAACGATTTTCAGCGAACCACTTCTACAGTTTAATGGCTCCATCCTGTATCTTATTTTTCTCATTTAGTGACGGTAATAGGTCGAAAGGTAAACGTAATTGGAAGTGAATGTGCAATTTAACGAAGACGAAAAAATGCTTACAAACTGCCATTGGTTTTAAAATTGTTGAAATCTGACACCTCTTAGCAAGGGGAAAATGTGGCATACTGTTGCTTATGTTGATGTGTCTTTCTTACTTCAGTCATCGAGTAGCAGCGGATTCTTAAACAAACTATGGAACGATAAAGGAAGCAATGCCTCCCTTAAAACGAATGTAAAGTAAATGAAGCGCAATTATTCTGGTTCAGCGCTGGGAGCCGAGGATGATAAGTAGGGGGAGGAGAAGCTGGCGCCGAGAGTAGAGGGAAGGAAAGATGAGTAATAAAAATGACTGGTTGATGGAGTACATTGGCGGGCGTCCAGAGCCGGGAGCTGCCGTGCTGGGCGAGGCGAGCGGTAGCCGGGTTAGGTGCGAGCAAGGCTGGGCGATAAAACACAGGAAGCAGGCCAATAATTATAATTCGCTTCTGCTCGGAAAGGTCTTGCTGCTAGGCTGAAAATGAGGTGCAGAGCCGGTAGATGAGAGGCAGCGTTTAGGAGTAAGTGTCTGAAAATCAACAACTTATGAGCGGGAAATTGATTCTGAGCAATGAGTTACGGCATTCTGTGGGATATATATGGAACTGAACTTATGAGGAGCGGGTGATAAATTCTATATAAAGAGAGGCAATGTTTTCGAGCATATATCCGAAAATTAGCTGCTTAGGAATGAGATTTTGAGTTTATGCAATGAGTGACTGTTTTGAGGCAAGGGTCTGAAGATTCTGCAAAATGAAAGAATGAGGAGCGAAGGAGTGAAGGAATGAGAGATTGTTTTTTTTATAGAATGAGAGAAAGTGCTTTAAAAATAAGTATCAGAAAATCAACTTTGAGAACCGCGCAATTGATTATTTTTTTTTTATAGAATGAGAGAGAGCAGTGTTTAAAAGATGAACTGCTGATGAGCGAGAGATTGATTCTGTTAAATTAGACATTGTTTTGAAGATTGAATGCTGAAGAGAGTAGTTATTGATCCTACAGAACAAGTGGCAGTGCTTTGAAATAAATAAAAAATCTGGTGAGTAGACAAGGACTTCAGAACATATCTCTTTTTTTTTTAAGAGTAAAGGAAGTATCTCAAGGGCACAAAAAAGTGAGGCAAAAACGCTCTCTCTTCATGCTCTTCACGATGCTGCAGTTTTTCTTCTTTAACTCTATACTCGTTTTTCAATATGCCATCCTCCTCCTCCTCCTCCAACTCCTTTTTCTCCTTCTCTTCCACTTCCTCCGTCTCCGCCTCCTCCATCTCCTCTTCCTCCAACTTCTTTTCCTCTTTCTCTTTTTCTTCCTCCTCCTCGTTCTCGCCCTCTTCCTCGTCCTCCTCCTCCTTCTTCTCATTTTCCTTCTCTTCCTCCTCCTCCTTCTGTCCCTTCTACCCGTATCGAGGCAAGGAGTCAGGAAGCACCACCAAAATTGCTATTGCTGTCCATTCGCTTCCACCGGCAAAGCATGACAGATTAACTACTGATTTGCATTTTCCACGCACACACGGACAAGACGAAGGAGACTCACACCGACTCACACGTCGTACTTTTTCCCTTCGATTACCTGTTTTTTTCCTCGCCCGTCTCTCCATCTTCCCGCTTTGGTAGTCAAATTGGTATGAAGTTGTCTCCCTAACTCTTCCCCGGCCGGTGGTTATTGCTCGCTAAGTCACACACGGCGGCCGGCAACAGCACACCCAAACCACACGAGGTTATTTTATCGGGCGAGTTTTTGAGGCAGGTACAAAGGGTCCGGGGCCGCCCTTCACACCTGCCGAGAAGCGGTGGCAAGGGGCGTCCGATCAGCCTTCGATACGCTAGTTTACGACGGAAGGGTGAGATACGGCGGTTATGTCGCGCCGCCGGACCAGATTAAGTTTGATTAAGGCCAAGATTAGGCAGCGGTGGCTTGCTTTTTACACCGTCTGCTTCAAGTCAGCGCCAGACGAGCCAGATAAGACGAAGGGGACCGTTACGAAGGTATACGGTAGATATTTATCAATTACCAACAATAGAACGGCGGGTTACAAAAAAAGTGATGGAGTGCCCCTAAGTAGTTACTGGATGTGTTCTCCATACTGAGGGAGATCGAGAAGCAAATAAAAAAACAGTGGCAGTAAAGTAAAAAAGTAAACAAACGATCTCATTAAAAAGCACAAAGGTATGAAGATAATAACTAGAAGGGATGTGAAAGAGTTGGCAGCACTAACAAAAATTATTAACAACAGGAAGGTTGGAGATATTCGTTAACCTGACATGGACAAAATTGAAGAAAGTTTAAACCCGAGAAAACAAGCTGGATACATACATACATCCGCGTCATTATCAAAACTTTAAAATAATAGATCTACGTAGTACGATAAACCACGATGATTGGTTTTCATATATCATGATGAACCATTTGACTCATTAAAACTTTAGGAGGCACTCAGGAGGCAGGGCGTAGATGAGCCGTTTACACAAGCGTAGGAAGATGTAGAGAGAACACAATAACCATTAAACTCAAAATGAAAAGCCCTCAAAAAATCTAATTAGCTGACACGATATATCCAAAATCCCTTACGGTTCGCTTAGGAGAAGCATTAATTTCTTTTATGAAGAGTGGAATAACACAAGAATCAAGACAGACGGTGACTACTTTAACACCCTTAGATTCACATATCACATAGTTTACTGAATGAGTCTGGTGAAAACTTACAAAGAATCATTAGGGAACTCTACAGGGAGAGTATGAAAGATGAACATGAAGAAAACAAAGGTAATGTTTAATAATCAGTTGGAAGGGCAGCATACATGTACATAATGCTCAGAGACGAAAATGGTCAGAAGGAGAATAGGTAAGAGACTGAGCGCTTTAGGCTGACATAGTAAGATCATGAAGAGCAATCTGCCATTTTTGTACAATCAATGAATCCTAACATATGGTTCACAAACTTAGCGCCTCACCTTAGAACTAGACAGGAAGCCATGAAGCGCAAAACGTGGGATGGAGTAAAAACTGTTGGGTATAACATGAATAAGACGAGAGCATCATGGATTAGGAAACAGACAAAGTTGAAAATATATTAACGTCATTTAAAACCAGCAGCGAGTAGCGGGCCTTTTTTTATTATTATTGTTTCCTTTTTTTGTGTGCCCTTGAGCTGTCTCCTTTGTTGTAAAAAAAAAAAATGGACTTGAGCAGATATTATGCACAGAACTGCCTGCTTACAGATGGAAAAACAGCAAAAAAGTGGCAACCCAGGAATTGTAGAAGCCATGGCGGGTAGAGTAGCAGATGAAGAGATGAAATTAGAGCACATTCCAGAACAGGATGCGAAAGGGCTTTTTTCTTGCAATGAGGATGACGCATTCTCCATTTCTTTGTCATTGGGGGTTGGGTGGGGGTCTGGATAGCATCGGGAGAACATGATAGTGTGTTCCCCTCTGCGCGACCAACAGCCTCTCATAAAGCAGGAGGGAGTGTTCAGTAACGGGAGGAAGGTGAGCAGAACAGAGGCACATGGTCTGCTCGGTGGGTGGAGGTGGAGTTAAGGGTTGAGTACTCGAGGCGGGCGAGGCTGCAGGTGTCCGTGTCAGGCTTGGCAGCTACAACGGAATAATCAAGGTCTCTAGCATTTTGTTTCTCAGATCTGACGTGGGCGCAGCGGGAGCCTGACCACCGCGAAGCGTTACTGACCGCCACGACTGGATTTATTTTTCTTCATTAACTTGCTAGGAAGGAAAATGGTGTTGCGCGCCACCCACACCAAGGAGGCGAAGGGGAACGGCCGGAGGAGCAAAAATAACCTGAACTCATAAAAAAAAGTAGAACAAGTTAATTTTCGTTCCAGTGATAACTAAGGAGTTCTGTTAATGAGGGAGAGAGAAAAGGTGGGTGGGATAATAGTGGGAGGTGATGCAGGCGGGATGGGCGTCGCGTCAGAGTGATACCCCGCAGGCGGAGGGCCACCCAGTCCGTGTCGTCAGGGTCGGCGGGGCTGATAAGTGACAGCATCAACAGGAAGTTTACAAGGGTGATTAAGCGACCAGCTGGCGAGACTAATGCGTGCTCTCTGGAGCAGCCGCCGATGATGTTAGCCGTGACAGACCAGCGAGGTGGACCAAGGCAACAAGGGATGCTCGTATCTTTGTTTCTTCGGGAGCGTCGCTCGGGAGAGTGTCGCTGGTGGAGATCTCGAGATTAGCTGAAGGCTATCTCGGCGTCTAAAGGAAGATAACCGGCCATTCAGATAACTTAAACGGTTGTCGCCACTTAAGGAAGCGTCCACTCGGAGCCTCCAGGTTGGGCTGGGTTCACCATGCAGGACACAGCTGGACCACACACGCGGCGCGGCTCCCGCCCAATGCAGCCATTGCATTACTCGTATTACGCGTAATAATCAAGTTTTGCTACGCCTGATTCCCTCAGAAGCATTCCCAAACAGATGAGTCACCTCGCGAGGATTTAAGAGGCATGAAGAGTGAGACGCGTGGCCTCGCCCCCCGCCATGCGTGAACGCTTTCATGAGTCTCCGGTCTTCGAGAGTCCAGTGTTGCTACAGAACGCTGAGCCGCATGACTGCATGTTCACGCCTGCCTGTGATGTCTCTGGTGCATGCAAGCCTTACTCAGGGTTACTGTAATATAGTCTAGTGTTGCTACAGAACGCTGAACCACGTGCCTGCATGTCCTCCTGACGCTCGATGGGCGGGGTCGAGAGGCAACTAATGCGAGAAATAACGACTGAGATGTCTGCGACGTAGACGCGTGCACGGTTGTACTGCAATGAATCTAAGCCTGCAGGTAAGTCTTACTAGTCCAGTGTTGTTATTGAACGTTGCACCAAATGACTGCATGCTCTCAAGTCCCTCGGTGGGCTCGGTGGCGAGGCAGCTAACACAAGGAGTCATAACTTGGGTGACAGCTTGGTGTCGCTACAAAATAATGAGCCACGAGACTGCATCTCCTCAGGCGGCTTGATAGGCCGGGGCTGGGTGGCGAAGCAGCTGTTCCGAGTAATGACGTGAGGTGGCCGGGAAGTTTCGGCATGCCAGGCTGCGCTGCGATGCGATGTGCCTGCAGGTGTCTTACATTTTACCTTGTGGCTTCCCCCAGATAATGTTATTTTAAATTCACTTTATTTACAGGCATGAACTTTCTCAACCAATAAAATCATTAAATGACGGCCACTATTCTTTCCGATACTGAAGTGGACTGCAAGTTATCTCAACCTGCAATAAATAAAGGAAGAAGTCAATACTCTGTACGATTCTCATATATCTAAAAAATCTGGAGTGCACTTGACTATCTCTTTTCTTTTTGGAGGAGCCGCAGCCCCTGACGCTAATAGGTAAATATTAACTCCATCAAAATATAAGATGTCCACATGAAGATATTTACCTCTTTGGACAAGACGTAAGAAGAGAATCTGAATTTCATAATAATTTTCTAAAACTTTACCGACTTTCTGACTTTTACGAGGTGAACTAATATAACAGGTTTTGGACATCGGCCAGGCAATGTTACATCCCCAAAAAGTGTAGAGACTGAAAATAACGAGTGTTGGGAGAATTTTGAAGAACAGAGAAAACGAAGGTAAGGCAGAGAGAGAAAAGGAATGTGGAGAAAATTTACATGGATTAATGAGAGAGAGAGAGAGAGAGAGAGAGAGAGAGAGAGACAGACAGACAGAAGACACGGACACAGACACACACAGACAGAAACAGACATGGGAACAAGTATAAAACAGGAAAACGACCAAAAAAACAACCAAACATACCCACTCATATCCCCCGCTTTAACAAACATACCTCTAGCAAGAAGGCAAACAGGTAGAGAAACAGACAGACCGACAGACAGGACACAGACAGACATAAACAACACACACTCGGACATATTAGGACAGACGCATATAAACATACATACAAAACTTCACAAAGGAACGCACCAGCCACAAAAACACTGTCAAACCGGAAAGAAGAGATAAGTTTGATTCGTTTACGACTTTTGGGAACATTAAAACCCTGGGGCTTGTAGAGGGAAATGACCTCCTTTGTGGGGACTCGACGAAGAAGAAACTCCCGTGCATACAAATAAAGGAAGCAAGGGTACCACAAGGATATAAATTAGTCTTGCTTCCCGAACAGAGGCATTGGCAGTTGGAAGGTCTAGAGGCAAAGAAAGAAAGATATAGATAGATAGATATAAAATTAGAAAGATATATAGAGAGAGGGAAAAGGAAGGAAAAGCAAAAAACCATTAATGAGTTTAAACCTGGAAAGATAAAAGAAGATATGGAAACAGAAGAAGACAAGTTTAGCCCAAATCCTGTACACACCAACCACACACACACACACACACACACACACACACACGTTCTACCTATAGCGCCTGTAGACTTTCTCGAGGGGCATCAGATGATTGTGATGAGTGTGATGATGATGATGGTGATGATGATTAGGAGGAGGAGGAGGAGGAGGGAAACAAAAAGGATGGGAAAGAAAAAGATGGAGAGAGAAAGGAGGAATAGGAAGAATAAAGACAGTGGAGGAGGGAGGGAGGGTTGGACAAAGAAGAAGAGGAGGAGGAGAAGGTATGAACAAGGACTAAAACACCAACAACGATGACAAAAACGATGACGCCTTTGTCCACAAGACTGAGAAAGACGATGACACGCTGGGAAAGGGGCAGATTACAGGGCCACGGACGAGGGTTGGAGGTGGGCATGCAAGGAGGGCGCAGGGTGTTATTTAGACAGTCACAGAGAGAGGCCAAAAGACAAACAGCAACAGGAATAACAATAAATCAAAATGTGCAGCTCTTGGGAGAGGAAAAAAAGTATACCCCCTAAAATGAATGATTAAGTCCGGCTCGGGAAATGAATAGACGCTTTTCGAGGTATGAGGGCACAGGTAGGAAAGTAGGCACCCACCCCTCCCTCTCCCCCTACAATCAGGCACTTTATCTTGTCACCGTGCGGCCCTGTCTCCTCCATCAGGCGGGCCAGGGTGCCACTTACCTGTCCGCCTCACCTGCCCACCTAGTTACCTTGCAAATCCCCGCATTACCCAAGCGCCGCCAAGATTACTCCCCGCGGCAGTGTGTCTATGTGAGCACGTTGGTGTGCGTGAGGGCGTGGCTCGGAGCGTTGGCGAGGTCTGCGGCGCTTATGTGTAGGAATGTGTGCATGTGTGGGTATGTGGCTTTTTATGCAGGTGTGTGCGGGCAGGGAAGTGTGTACGCATGTGTCTCAGTGCATACAAAGGTGGATTAGGGTGTAAAAATGTTCATTATTGGTTAGCGGGTGTTGTCAAGCGAGCATAAAAACCCACCACATTCAACTTCCCCTGTATTAAGCCGCTCGCTGTTGACGGGGTGGAATTAGTTGAATGTCTGACCTGTATTGAGCCGTTGGTGCGGGGGCTGTCACACCTGCCTCATAAGAGTAATGCTTGCCTGGGGAATAAATATATACTGTGACAATGTACATGCGACTGCAGTGCCACCCTGCCGCCAAGTATGAAGAAATAAGAACCCTTGAGACTGGTTCCATTGTTTTTTTACCCAACCCCACCCTACTCAATCTCTCTCTCTCTCTCTCTCTCTCTCTCTCTCTCTCTCTCTCTCTCTCTCTCTCTCTCTCTCTCTCTCTCTCACCTCATACACCAACAGCCCCTTATTAACGCAGGGTAGAGGCATTAGCACACTCCACTGGGGGCGTGGCGGGTCATCTGCGGCGCCACCTTAAGCAGCCACGCCCTCCCACCCTTCCCCGCGGCGCAAACGTCCCGGGTGTCAGGCGCTTTTACCCTCGACGTGCTCCTCTTGACTGATCCCTAATTTGTGCCGCTGATGGCCCTACAACACAGCAATTAAAGTCCGAGCAGGTGTTTAGCTAATTGCAGCCGACTTCTCTCAAAGGTGGAGTGGACGGCGGCTCCCGGTATTTGCATCGTAAGTCAGGGCGAGGGATGGCGTACACGGGGCAGGGGACGAGGGGCTTCTGAATCTCTCTCTCTCTCTCTCTCTCTCTCTCTCTCTCTCTCTCTCTCTCTCTCTCTCTCTCTCTCTCTCTCTCTCTCTCTCTCTCTCTCTCTCTCTCTCTTTCCTGGGGATTAGGAAGGGATGTAGGTGCTCCATCTCTCCGCCAGCCACCGTCTTCTTTAAGTCACCCACCTTTTTCCTCCTCCTCCTCTTCCTACTGGTTGTTGCATGTGGATGTTCCTCTGGCTTCTGTATGTGAGTTCGTGTTCTTAAAATCTTGCCTGTTGTTCGTCTGCCTGCCTGCCTCCCTGCCCCTCTCCACATATCTGTAGTTTTTGTGCTTCCTCCCTTACCACTGCGTCGCAATAAAACCATACACGATCGCTAACTCTTCTCTCCCGGACGCACAGATCGGTATTTCGCTAACAACACATTGCAATTATATCCACGACGTCAAGGATATTCATCAGTATAAATAGTAGCCACGAATAAGTAACTAAACATTTTTCGCTGTCATTAAAGATAATTTAAGTGATTCTAATTGTTGGAGAAAAAACATTGAATATTTGCTTGAAGTAGTATTCCGGGCAGGTAACGGGCGACATTGTTGTGGTGCAACCTGCAGCCCCGCCCCTGGGGTGGGTGGGTGAGAGAGAGAGAGAGAGAGAGAGAGAGATCACACACACACACACACACACACACACACACACACACACACACACACACACACACACACACACACACACACACAGGTATTAAGTGCTTGCTGAAGGCACGTCGCTGATAGGAGTCACTTCATGTTCCGCACAGTTTAGTTAACCCTCCCACACCGCCTCCCCCCCATACTCCCCTGTCTTCGAAACACAGGCGCCCCTCCGTTCCCCAGCACACATATATGGAGAGACAGTGGACGCGGGAGCAGCATAACAATCACCTGCTATGCTCAACTGCATCTGTGGTGTGATGCGGCTGTCATGGTCAACACGGCGCCCCTGTCCCCGAGGTGAGCGTCGTTTTGTCAGCCTGTGAGTGCCAGCAGATGGAGAAGGAGGGGAGGGGGGGCAACTCAAATCTGGCAATTCTTGCTGAGGGAGAGGGTCATGTCACGTCACCCTTTAATGAGGACGTCAGGCAGACACAGATTGAAATCCAGGGCGCCCAGCAGTAACAGGGGAGTTTGGAAGCCCAAGCGTTGCTGTACATCATGGAGGTTGGTCGGATTTGGTTGATGGGGCTCTATAAAGAAATCGCTTCATGCAGATTTCGCCCTTGTTTATCTCAGCCCTTCCCTTCCTCCGAACCACTTACTCGGAAAGATGTGGCTTGAGTCCATCACGTCTACTGTCAAACAATGGAGGACACGCTGACCGCCGCCACACAAGACGCTGGGCTCTCGTCTTGACAGTGACTGCGTGCGGGTGTGCTGACTTGCAGGTGCGCCATTATATCAATTATTACTTCATATCGGTTTCCCTGCGGCCGGTACCCCCAGATTAAAGATGCCATTGTAGCTCTTCGCAAACAAGTGGTCCACTAAAACAGCCTCCATCGCCAAAGAGAGGGTGCCAAGCGCCCTAAATGGAGTGGTTGATGGGGACGTCTGGCTCCCCTGATGTCTCCTTTCTCAGGGAGTATCCTCGCTCTCCTCCCCTTTTCCAATTCCTCTTCATCCTCTTCCCTATTCTTCAATGTTATCATCATTATCATCATTTTTTTCTAATTTTTTTCTCGTGCTCTTCCTGACCAGCCCTTTCCTCCTCTTCCTCATTCTTCTCCGTGGGCGCAGAAGGGGTGATCCTGGCCCCAAGGCAAGTTCACCGGCCATGGAGTGCGTGTTTAATCGTCAACTAATTGAAGCGTAAGGGTAATGATCTTGAGTACAATTTAGGAACACGGGCGCGATGGTGATTCGGGCGGCTGGGCAGCATCCCCGCAAAAACAATGATCACCCGCCGTGACCGCCGCCGCAAGAACCAACTACTTACATTTAATAAAACCGACCGTGCGTCAAAGGGGATCGCGTAACAGAGTCCAGGCGGCATGTTAGGTGGGGGAGGGGCACACACCACCACCACCACCACCACCAGGCTATTACGCCCTCACCACTGCCACATCCACTGGCCACCCGCCTCGCCGCCAACCTGCTCTCTAAACTTCGCCCAATATTTCAGTCGCCTCCTCACTCACGCCTCCCCACCGGCCTCTGTCCCTCACACTACCACCACAAGCTCCTACCAATGCCCCACCCATGCACCATCCACGAGCCGCCTCCCTGCTCCCTAAACTTCACCTAGTATTTCAGTCTCCACCTCACTCACGCCTGCCCACCAGCCTCCATCCCTCACACGGCCCAGCATCTCGCATACCCAACGTACTCCTTTCCCTTCTGGCCGCCACGCGAGGCTCTGGACACGGCTGCCTCGGGACTTCTTCATTCATAATCCAGCTCTAAAATGCCGGTTAGGTGAGTCAGGCAAGAGGGTGACGGTACCAAAGCTGAATATACAACTTGACTTAAGCTGACCTAAGCCGACGCCGCAGATAAACGATGATCGTAAAATTTATCCAGCAAGTGTGTGGCTCGAGTGGTCGTTTCCTTGAGAAAACTTAAAAAAGAAATCCTCAGTCCACATACACATCGGGAAATTATTTCTGAAGTGGAGGGGTTGCTAAAGCGGTTTTGCGTGGCTGAAGAAGTCTTTTTTGGGGTTACAGCTTTCACTTCTACATAGTACTTAAAGCATTGAATTGCAGGCACTAGTCAAAACGCCACCCAAGGGAGAAATTACTTGGCTATAAAAACCTTCCTGATGCCCACCCGCCCTGCTAAAATATCCCCTACTGGCGAGGGCACACACGGCGAGGCAGCTTCATGGCTCCACTCACGATAAAAGACCCTCCGATGTATCATAAGACCTAAGAAAAAATAATTCAAACTCCACCACAAAGCGTTCCTGTCGTGTTTGCTCGCTGTCCACTCCAGTACTATCACTTCTGCATTTTTGGTTAACTACAAAGTGCCTTTAAAAATGATACACGCGTTCCATAAATGTTCTCGTTGTGCTCTCATGTGTAGAAAAATGACGTCAGGGTCTGACTCAAACAGGCGGAGGTGTGGAGGCAACAGACCCTGAGGCACGCTGCTGAGGGCCCGGCTGCGGCGACCACTACTCACGAGGTAAAGAGAAAAATACCACATTGAAGAAAAAAAAAAAAAAAAAAAAATTGAGAATTTTTTTTTTTAGAGTTTTTTCAACTTAAACTATTGGAAATATGCACCAAGTATCGAATTTAGCCAGTGACTGATACTACATTGTTTTAGTTTTTTTACTGGACGTAATAGTCGAGGTATTCAGCTACTCGAGGTGCTGGAGCTCCTGATGACCAGACACTCGTGGGCGGTGCTGCGGGCAAGACTCGAGGCTCAGGGAAGCTGCAAGGATTAGTTCTGTTAACATTTGGATGGGCGGCGATGTTACAATACTCCCGGTCAGGATATATCCGCCAACAACTTCAAAACAGTAAAATGGAGAGTTTGCGCGCATAAATGTTGCTGACAAGACTAGTGATATTTAAAAAAAATATTTTTTACACCTGCCTAATGAGCGAGTGTGGGAATGAGGCCCGCAAAATATTTGTACAAAACGAATATGCCGATAAATAATAGAAACTGAAGCACCTCAAGATAATAGAGTGAATCGGTGAAATTAGAAAATAATGCAATATTTTTTTAGGTCCTCGCCGTGCTGCGGGGGTGCGGCCATCGGGGCTGCCTGGCATTGTTCGGTGGCCATCACGTGTGTACATTATTTCTGCTGCCAGCCGCCCGGCCCGCCTCCGTGGCTGCTCCCCGCTGGCCCTACGTGTTTGTGGTTCCTTCCCCTCCTGCCTCCCCTCCTCCGGCAGGCACAGCACCTGCACTGTTTTCATTCGCAGAGGTTAAACACGTCCGCCATGCTAATTGCCCCCTTTTGTGGAGGTCTGCTCACCTGAAGTATACAAGTCGGTAGAGCTGATTATACGTCGGGGCGCGCGGCGAGAAAAATAGTGCGGCAACGTGACCTGCGGGGACCATTGCGACTGGGGTCCGCCGCCGCCCTTCAGGAGACCTAAAACGCTGCCTTGCGTATGAGTCGCTTTGGGTGAGGCTGCCACATTGTATGGCGGAGACTCCTCATAGGGTGATGCATATACGCACGTATGTGTGTGTGTGTGTGTGTGTATATATATATATATATATATATATATATATATATATATATATATATATATATATATATATATATATATATATATATATATACATTGTCCTGTGAGGATGTGTGGATTGGTTGCCGGCAAGACAGGTAACTGAGCGTTGCGGACACCTACGTGTAGAAAAAGCAGCGAACCGGTGTTTGCCGAGGTGGTTATAAATGTTAGTAACGGAATATGTAGTGACTCGTATAAAGGTGTGGCGGCCGTGCCTGACGGAGGCCTGAAGGAGGGGCGGGGCAGGAGGCGGAAAGGCTGAAAACGAGACAAGAAAGGGTGCGAGAAATGGGGAGAAGGAGCATCAGTAGTGAAGTAAAATTACTTACTATAGCTTTCTATACTCAGTTGCAGGACACATGCAATGGGCCGCAAGTCTTATAAACAGGATCACCACCGCTTGAAACTATATATTAAAAAAAAGCTACCCTCGTGCAAAGCGCCGCCAGTCTCGCTTCAAAGCACTTGTAATGTTTATTATCCTTCATCGAACATCACAACTCATATCTTAACAGCCTTCGTCATCATATGAGTTTGCTGCCCTTTTCTTATAATTACTTAATTCTGCGAGTATACACAATTATTACTGACTTTATAACTTTATAACTATTTATCTTTTACTAATCTAACACGAAAATGCAAAATTGAGTCTAAAATCTTGTTAGTTTCTGGATTTCTCCAATAATTTGAGAAATTGTTCAAGTTGCAATAATGCCCTGTCTTAACGCTGACTAATACGGGAACGGAAACTCGAAATTCCATGAGATTTACTATATGACAGTCGGGCAGTGAAGTGCTGCGTTTGTCGACAATGATGGAGAGAGGGTGTGGCGCGGGCAGGTAGGAAGGGCGGGAGGGGCGGAGAAAGGAGGAAAAGAGAGGAACATGCTGCCGAGAGGGAGGGAAGGGGCAAAGTGCTGAGGGCCACGGAGGTTGAGGGCAAGGTGGGAGAGGGCAGAAGGGTCGAAGGAAAAGAGAGAAAATGAGGAAAGGGGAAGAACACCAAGCTAATGTTCACCTGCAGGCAATGACCCGACAAGACATTCTTATTTACTGTCACTTTTGAAGCATCGGCACACCTTTCATGTTCTTGGTCTGTCATTACTGAGGCAACTACAGTATTACTTCTCTAATGTGTTTCAGCAAGTTAAAGCACCCCCAGCCTCTTTGTTTTACGCTGAGGCTCTCCCCAATCTCCTGTCTGTTATGAGAAACACTCCCAGCAGACCAGGAACAGGGACCATCCATAAGGCCACACACAGCATACAGAACCTCACCTCCAGCAACACCCACCTCACCGACATTTACCTTCTGGTGGGCAGCGGCGTCGAGCACAACATGACGGAACTCAATTAGGTATGTCAAATGCAGGTTTTACAATCATCGACATCGACCAAATGACACGGCAGCCCCTTCCCTCCCCAGGCACCGAGGACCCGCAGCGCAGGACACGTTATCATGTCCGTGGTTCTGTAAGATGGCATTTGCGATCACTAAATCAGTGACAAAGTAATGGCAATGAGAAATTCCGTGTTTTTGCCAATCTTATCAGTGCAAACATAGTCTTCATGCACCATTTACAAAGGCTTATTGGAAGTGGCAGAGGAGGCGATCAGAATGGCAAAATCTCAATAATAAATATCGATATAATTGGAAGACTATCGGTGCCGCGAAATGAACTGAAAATACTGAATACTCGATAATCTGCGATTCGGAAAGATCCAAAGACATCAAAATATTTTAACAGATCAGCTTAGGTTTAACATGTTGATTACGGCCGAGAACAGGGCTGGTTTGCGCAGAATTAGGAACCAGCATATACCGCTTGGTCAGATGAGGCTCCCAGTCCTATAATCATGCCGCGTGAAGCCGCAGCTCCTGGCCAGGGCGGAGGACGCCTGAGTGGCTCTCCTCAGCTGATTCGACGGTGCACCTGACGTCACTTTTTACCCGGACGAACGATGCAATTACAAATTCAGACCATGACGGGATACGGTGCGCTCCGTCCAGTTATCGCCTCTAATCACGGTGATTGCGAGATGTTGATTTTCTCTGGACAAATAAATTCCCTTCCGTTGGTGCTGAACATACCGCCGCCGCCGTCCAGGTGCAGCTTGGGCGCCGACACCTGCACCGCCGCCCTCACGACACCCGCCCCGACCACCACGAAGACCAGGGGTTCAAGAGGGTCCACAAATGAATAAATAATCAAACCGATGATTGAATAAATAAGCAAAGAAGGAATAACTGTTTACTTGAATGTGCGCCTCCTTGGTGCAGTGGTTAGCGTGGTTAGCTATGAATCCACCGGCCTTAGTTCAAATCCCGGCCATGGCAGTCGGCGTGCAGCTCAACAAGCAGTTCATCATCTTTTCTGAGCGTCAATAAATAAGCACCTGGGGAAACTAGGAGAAGGTAAGCTGTGGTAACCCGAATGTCACACTGGCCCTGTGTCCCGGGGTAATGAGTTCTCACCCACTGAAGCCTTAAGGGCCACTGCGATAGAACTGAGGCCAGGCTTAGCTATAGCAGATGCCCCCGACTTAACTTTACATAACTGTACGAATAATAAAAATAATTTACAGATAATTAGTTGTATGTATGAATAGATAAAGAAATTAATGAAATTATATAGATAAGCGTATACAAACAAATTAAAAATACAAAGAAAAACAATTGCAACAAACGACGTAGAGAGAGAGAGAGAGAGACTGTGTGTGTGTGTGTGTGTGTGTGTGTGTGTGTGTGTGTGTGTGTGTGTGTGAGCGCGCGCACCCACAGCGCCCGAACCACACAGAGTGGTGTGTGTTCTTGGCGCGGCTGTGTACGTCCGTGTCTGGCGGTGAGGCTGGCGTGCATGTGGGGGCACAAATTCCTCTCCAACAGGGCGGGAATCATGGGCGAGGGGGACGGCCGGCCTGCTTGTTGCGCGGGCGAGTTATTTTAAGTGGCAGTGTTGGTGTTAGCGGTTGTGGAGGTGTGGTGTGTAATGGCGCAGGATTAGTGTTGTTAGTGCATGTAGTTGGCGGTGGCTGTGGGGTAAGTGGCAGGGTTCATATGAAAGGCGGCGGGGATCTGTAGTGTGAAGGACGGCAGACAGAGGGGAATGGAGGAGGGGGCGGGGAAAGATGGAGGACGCGGCCGGGGATGGTGGAGGTGGAGGTGGCTGGTAAAGGTTGTGGTGGGGGTGGTTTGGTGGGGTGGTGGGTGGAGTTCTGGGTTAGTAACGGTTTGGTTAGGGTGTCAGGGTGTGGACGGAGGGGTGTTTGGAGGATCAGTACAGAATAATCCTATAATAAAATTCGTAAAAGCACGTTGTGTACAAGTACGTAATGTTCAATCAAGGATTATAAGTTTATACGAACACACACACACACACACACACACACACACACACACACACACACACCAAGAGTTGAGGCTTGAGAAAGCTTCCTGGTGCTGGCAAGTTGACAGACAATCCTGCACAAGATAATTCCGTATCAGCTTTCACCATTTTTTCCCACGGAGTAACCTCCCCAGTAATTACTAGACACTTGGCGTGTTTGTAAGGTCGAGGGGAAAAAAGAACTCTTAAATCGGAGTTTTTACACACGGAAAAAATTCTGCAAGTAATATCTTTCTGATTTATCGTAACTCTGACCCGCGGAGATCGGCACTCCTGAGGGTGTTGCTGCCGATTAGCCGACCAGGTAAGTATGTACGAGGAGTCACAAAAACGCACTGAAAAAGAAGGGAAAAAAAACATTACTTGCAACTTTCGCTACAAATAAGCTCGCGCAGTTATAAATGATGTCGCTGAAATTTGCTGAGAAAGGAATATTGTAACCTCTCAGACCAAGTTGATTCATTATGGTGCCTCGGTACAATAGGAAACGGGAAAATCAACTAACGCTTAGAAAATCCTAAATAAAACTATACAGGAAAGCATTCACGAAGCCAAAGATTTAGTAAGCCAAGCCTCGGTACACTAGCAAACAAGGGAAATCAAATAACGTTAACAAAGCAAATCGCACTAGGAATGAAAAAAAAAAGGAGAAAACCGGGAAAGCCAATATTAACATCAAGAAAATCCAAAAAATATGAGGAAAGCATTTATGAAGGAGTGGATTCAGTGGGCCTCGGAAAAAAGGGGAAAGCAGATAGCGTGTGAAAAAAAGAACAAGTGTCAGGGGAACATTTTACATACTTATTCATTATTATTTTCGGCCTATTCTTAAGAAGCAAGGAAGAGGCCTCAACGTCAACCCAGCCAGGCCAAGTTTCTCATAAATGTCGTACGAGTAATATTGATGAGTCCTCTTTATAAATCCTCCCTCCATCATCACCAGCATCACAACCACTACCACCACCACCACCACCACCATTACCACCACCACCACCATCACTACCATCATCACCACCACTACCACCAACCACCAGCACTATTACTACTACCACCACTACTGTACTTTTATAATGAAGGTTGGTAATGATGTCAGTGATAATATGATGATGATGATGATGACGGCAATAATGATGATGATGATGTTGAAGGTCATTGTTCTCTTCTTCTTCTTTTTCTTCTCCACTCTTTTCATCATTCTTATAATCTAATGTTCAAAAAGATTACATTACATATAAACACACACACACACACACACACACACACACACTCACACACCACATCCACCACCTCCACCACCACCACTTCCACCTCCTTAGTAACCACATCACGCTCGGAAATATTCAACAGACGGGCCGTTCCGAAGATAACACCCCATCCTTTGATAAGTAATAACCGACAGGGAGGCATATGACAAGGAGGAGGAGGAAGAGGAGGAAGCGGAGGAGGAGGACGAAGAAAACTTTAACGGTAATCTGCACTACACTGACCTTTCTCGTTTTCCCCGTTATCACATTGGACATTTACTATACATATTATTATCATTGTTATTATTACTATCATTATTATTATTATCAGAGGCAGAGCAGGTAGGGAGGGAGGAGTGCGGACGCTATAAGCTACCTGTTCAGCATCCCTTAAACACCTGAGATGCCGTGAAAGAGAAAACGAAAGTGAAAGCGATGAGATATATATATATAGAATGAGGACAATATAACTTAGACAATTGATATGGAGGGACAGAGGGGTAGGGTAATATATATCTTAAAGGAGACGTAAAGAAACATAGATAAGGAAAAAAACAACCAGAGAGAGAGAGAGAGAAAGCGCCCACTCCGCCATATCTCCAGCTATCACAAGAACATTGGCCAACTGCGAAAGCCTCGTGTCACCCCGGCTGCTCTTTTCTACCCTTGCTTAATATCGATAGCATGATCTTTCTTTTTTACCTTCCTTGTTCCTCTTCTCATCCTCTTCCTTCTCCTTCTCTTCCTCCTTCTCTTCCTCTGAGCGTCAATGAAGTGAGTCTCTTCTCGCCTGAGCTTAATTAAAGAGTGGTGTCGATGGTATCAGCAGGCGGCCAAAAAAAGGGGCCCGTACCTGTGTGTGTGTGTGTGTGTGTGTGTGTGTGTGTGTGTGTGTGTGTGTGTGTGTGTGTGTTTTGCGTGAAAGGAGACATGGAGGTATCTTTGACGGGGATTTTGATCTCTCTCTCTCTCTCTCTCTCTCTCTCTCTCTCTCTCTCTCTCTCTCTCTCTCTCTCTCTCTCTCTCTCTCTCTCTCTCTCTCTCTCTCTCTCTCTCTCTCTCTCTCTCTCTCTCTCTCTCGATATTTATGTACACGCTAAAATACTATATACAGTTTAGGTGATGCTCAGTTCGTACATTTGCGTCATGGTATATTTTCCTTTATCGCAGTTTTGACATTCAGTGAGACTACTAAAAGATTCTGATTGCTCCTTTGCATTCAACACCCAAACACTGGTTCTTTCTCTTCTCTTCTCCTCTTCTTCTCTTATCTTCCTCTCCTCTTCTCTCATTTTCCTCCTCCCAATTCTCCTGTTCGTCTCTCTTTCTTTGTCTTCTTGTTCCTTTTGTTCTTTTGTTCCTTGTTTATGTCTTTTTTTTTTCTTCAGTTCGCCCATCCATTCATTCGTTCTTGCGTCCTTCCTTCCTTTCTTCCTTCTTTCCGTTGTTCCTCCTCTTTTCCTTTCCTCACCCTACTCTTTTTCTCATTTTCTTTTTCTTCCTTGCATCCTTCTGTTCCTCTTCTTTCATCTTTTTTTTTCATTTTTGAGCGCCTTTTCCTTTTCTTCCGCTCTTTTTTCTTCTTCCTCTTCCTTTCCTCACTCTACTCTTTTACTTCCTTGCATCCATTCCTTCCTCCTCTCTCATCATCTTTTTCGTATTTGACCGCCTCTACTTTTTCTTCTTCCTCCTCCTCTTCCTCTTCGAAACCCACGTCTCCCTTCCCCTCCCTTCCCTCTCCCTTCATCCCCCTACACGCCTCCCTCCATCACGAGTCTTAATGGCGTCTAATATTTCACTAACATTCACCTTCTCCTTAGGTCAGGCTCTCTCTCCCTTATCCCTTGCCTCGTGTGACCTCTCGCCCCCCGACCTCCGCTAATACTTCTCACCACGCTTCTTTTATTTCCATCTTGCTGTCTCCTTCTCCTCCTCCTCCTCCTCCTTTCCCTTCCTTATCCGCTGTACATCTATACCTCTCTCCCTCCCTACTCCCTCTCTTTCCTTTTTTCTTTGTACAGTTAGACGTCTTCTTATTTCCCTAGTTTCCTCATTGTGTCTGTTTGAGTTACCTTTTCTATCGTTTTTTGTTGCTTATATGCACTGTCATCCCCTTTGTTATATAGTCATCATCTTCGTTTCAGCGTTTTTTCTTCAGCATTGTTCTTTTCCTGGTATGTATAGGTCATTGTTTTCTTTATTATGATCTCCACACTGGTTTCTGTTGTCTTGTATTGCTTCATTATATACCTCAATGTTGCTGTGGTTCTATTCCCAATCATTCCCTTCTCTGTGTTACTTTTACGAGGCATGTTTCAACGGTTCTCCTTTGATTACTTCGTTACTGTATACGTGGAGCCTCTTCGACGTCCAACCACCCTTATTCTGATCCTTCTTCCCTCCCTTTTGCGTCACATTCTCATCCCACGCCCTCCTCCATAGTCTCAATTCTGGCTGCCATTAAATTTACCTCTCCTCGTGTTCTCCCGCCCACTCCGCCTCCTCTAACGTCACTGCTCCTCCCTCTGGCTTTCAACTCCCTTCCTCGACCCTCCCATCCACCCCTCATACCCATATCACACCCTGACCCTCCCGCCTTGCCATTACTCCTCCCGTCCTTCATCCTGGAATCACACTCTGCCCCTCCCGCCCTCTACGTGTTCCTCCGACTCTGAACCCGCCTTTCGCTCCTCATCCTCGCATCACCTCCTGCTCCTTCCCGCCCTCCCGGTGCTCCCAATACCTCGTGACGCCGCTCGGATCTCAGCCTCGCTCGTGGAGGCTTACGATGGTTGGCAATCAGCTGAGCCACACACCGCCGCCCCCCTGATGGCCCCACATCCGTCTGGCTCAGTGCTCACGCTAAGACGGACCCGAGAAGCGGCTTTGGCCCTGCCCTTTGTGTCCTGTTCACGCAGCCTCACAAAGAAACGCTCGCACACTCACGCACGCCGCCCTGAACCTGCGTGCACGTCTGACATATAGGTGTACACACTCAAAACACACGAACACACATACACACAATAAAGAAAAAAAGAAAAGAGCGGTGGTTGCGTGGAATAGATAAAAGGAAAATGTTGTGATGTTAGTGTCAAACAGTTTCAGGAAAGACTCGACAATTATAGAAACGAGTAGAGCTCAGGCCCAATATACTAAAACTGCTTAAAAAAACTACACACACACACACACACACACACACACACACACACACACCAAGGGCCATTAAAAAATCTCCCCCATGCCTAGGCCCGCTAAAACACACCGTCGATACTAATTTATTGCCCTCGTGCTATCGTGCATTTTCCTGCGCCGTGTTCAGCGTCAGGAGGGGCCGCGCCGCCTCCCGCCCCGGTGGTGACACAGCCGAGGCGTTGCTCTCCTCCCCCACAAGGAAATTAATGGCTGAATTTTTTTTTTGGGGGGGGGGGGGCGTACAGTGACTGAAACCGTTCATTAAAATTTCAAATGCAAACTTCGCTATTTGCTTAAAGTGTACAAGACTTGAATTGGGATAGCTTTCTCTCTCTCTCTCTCTCTCTCTCTCTCTCTCTCTCTCTCTCTCTCTCTCTCTCTCTCTCTCTCTCTCTCTCTCTCTCTCTCTCTCTCTCTCT
The DNA here is from genome assembly GCF_024679095.1 of Eriocheir sinensis. Lineage (NCBI taxonomy): Eukaryota > Metazoa > Arthropoda > Malacostraca > Decapoda > Varunidae > Eriocheir > Eriocheir sinensis. The sequence goes on from NW_026111790.1 coordinate 43,493, forward strand.
CTCTCTCTCTCTCTCTCCAATGTTTTAATTAAACCGAAAATGCTGGGAATAAATATGGAATCAGAAAAAGACTTCCCCGTCCTTCCTTTTAGTCATTCTCCCCCGCCTCGCCCTACTGCTTCGCTAATACGTCTCCCCCTCACTCACCCAGGGCCCCGCTTGACCCCTGCAGACGGCCTCACCCCGCCTCCTGACCCGCCGCCTTAATATAGATCGGAGCTATTTCCTCGGCGTCGGTACATGTCCTCTGTCTCCTTACTGTCGGAGGCACGGGCGTGGAGGCATATAGGGAGGATGAAGATTCGGATCCTCCTCCTCCTCTTCCTCCTCCTCCTCTTCACTCCCTCTCCCGCCACGATATAAGGGGAGAACTTCATTAGCATAGAAACATTACCTTCATTAATCGTTCGCAATGCTGCATCAAAGCAATACCACTCAAGCATTTCGAAGCCATTGAGTCAGGTCCCCGGAGCACCGCAGTAACAAAGGAGGATCGTAAACCTTCTTCCCGACGCAAGAGTCCGCGAGAAAAGTTCAAGGATTTAAACGGCCGAGTGTATTCAAAGCTGATACAAAATATATATCATTAAGGGGTGTGTGTGTTGGTGATGACGAGGAGGGACGTGTGTGTGTGAGTGTGTGGAGGGTGGGGATGGTGAGAGGGGTGGGTAAGGGGTGAGGGTGAGGATTGGTGGGTCGTGGGGTTAGGGGTTGAATATGGAAACAACACGAGCCATTGTCGGGTTTTGCATCGCCCTAGAAATGGAGAGTATGGAGTGGTGAGGGAGGGACGGGAGGGTGAGGTAGGAGGAAGAGGGGAGGGGAGTTTGGAGGAAAGACAGGCCGCGGATAGGAGACGCGTGCAGGCAATCATTAAGGCTTATTACACAGGCCATTCACAGCGATCAGAGGGGCGGAGGAGGAAACTAAATCAAGGTGCCAGTCCTCGCTCCTTTGCCGCGCTCGACGAGATCCGTTCGGTGAAGCGCTCCCTGATAAGCCTTAACAACCCTCCGCCGGCGCTGATTGTCATGATCATGATGTCTTAGTTTACACAGAGCATTGGAAACGTTTGTATTGCTGAACCTCAAAGGGTCTCGACATTTAAAAGCAGTGCTACGCGGGATTCCAACGCACGCATTATTATAGTGCGGCGAGAGCTGGCGCCATGAACCCTGTGACTTAAAGAGCTTAATTTGTGAGTACATACTCTCTCTCTCTCTCTCTCTCTCTCTCTCTCTCTCTCTCTCTCTCTCTCTCTCTCTCTCTCTCTCTCTCTCTCTCTCTCTCTCTCTCTCTCCATAATTCTTTCGCCTCACTACGGTGCCTATTCCTCATCCCTTTAGTTATATTTGCACCTTGTCATCGTTCATCTCATCGTGCCATTCTCCCTTGTCAACAACCCCTCCTTCATGGCTATCCCTTCGTCGACACAGGCGCGCCGCACAGTGCTACACCCCTTGCCACAGGTACACGCTTTCCCTGGTGTTGGGTGTGTGCTTCTTGACAGATAACCGGCTGTTGCAGAGTAAAGCGAAAACACAAATAACCTATACAGAGGAGGGCCAAATGCGGTAGTCAATTAGAAGTATGTATCAACAATTTTAGAGCAGTTCTTTTTTCCGCAAAATAATATAATCAAAAGCTATATGAGAACAAATCAAGGAAAACATTTCGAAGAAATTTAGCTAAATCAGGTTCATGCGTTGGCGTGGACGCGCAAGTGTGACTGATCCTGTGGGTGTGATAAGTAGGGCAGCTCAGGCTCGGACTGTATGTTTTCTCTGAGGCTCTGAGGAATGATCAAAATCTCCTGGTCAACTGCTCCTGCATCAAGGGAACCACTAGAGTGTGTGTGCGTGTGCGTGTGCGTGTGTGTGTGTGTGTGTGTGTGTGGTGTGGTGTGGTGTGGTGTGGGTGGGGGGGTGGGGGGGTGGCGTGATGTGGTGTGGTGTGGTGTGTGTGTGTGTGTGTGTGTGTGTGTGTGTGTGTGTGTGTTTCTGACCAGAGTGGCAATCACTGTCTGTTTCTGTTACTAAACATTAACTGTCCTTTCTGGCCATCACTCAAATCGCTTAATATCTTTTTTTTGCCAAATTATGCTACTTTTTCTCGCATGATGTTCTTTTATTCTTAAATGAGAGAGAAGGTTCCGGGAGGCAAATTCAGGAGCAAAATCTGTTACTTCTTCATGTTGAGAGCGAGCAATCCATTGAGTGAAGCTTGTTAACGGGCCTCATATTGCAAGTTGAACCCGTTTATTGGTTTAGTTTAATTTTAATGGAGTCGAATCAAGCCAGCTGCTTCCTAAACTTTCACCTTCTAACAGACCGCTTTCAGTTCTTGACATTCTGCCACAGTACCATTTTCTTGCCGCCTCCTGCCACTGATTTCACTGTATTTCCCCCAGAACGTGCTCCGTGCTGCCTCCCGTCCCCGGCGAAGCAATGCATAGCTTTCTCTACTCTCTCTTGCCGTCATCCTGTTCGTCCTCTCCACTATTGCAGGAGACAACTTGAATGTTATCCATATCAAATCATTTGCTGGCAAAGTATAATATTCTTGGTGAGCCGCTTTCCTTAGATTATCACACAAACTCTGCCGATATGGTCACAGAAATACCCGAAAATAAACTATGTGCCATTTAACCTTTATATTTCGATTACGATTAAAAATTTAGAAAATGATCTATTTTTCCACACTTTTTTAATAATTTGCTTATACACGTACTATAAATATATACACGTACTAGGAACATTCGTCTCAAAGCCAATTCACGTTCTTTTGGACACTTTTTCTGGTGGTGTTTTGCGTGTACCGCCATCGACTACGAACATTTGACTTGAATGCAGCTAAAACAGTGGATGGAGGACAATTAGGATTACCAGTTAACTGAGAAAACAGCAAGAACAACAGCAACAGTAAAGCCAGCGGCGGTGACGGTGTAATGGCATGATGGCTGTCATCTCGGTGATACAGTACAAGTGCGTGCAGCAACTAACAAAATTAAAGAACTCCTGACGTGCTTCATAAAGGAATATACTGTTATTATAAAGCACATACAATACTCACCAGCAAAGCACAGCCGAGTCGTCAGTGCTCTTGCCCCGGAATCAACAGCAGTGCCTCTGACTCTCCTCCTGAAGTAAAAGAAAACAAGGAGCATTATGACGCCAGTTTACTGAAAATATTAATTCACAGAAAAAAAAAAAAGCTAAATGAAAATGGAGCTGCCGGAAGGCTCTTAAATGAAACATCATCGGGTGGCAAACACACACACACACACACAGCAATAGAAGCAGGCAGCACAAGCAATACTGTCTGGAGCAGGATGCAGAGCAGCCCTGTAAGCCGACACGAAACCTTTCAGAGCGAGCAGAGAACAGTTCCTGCGCACACATGAAGAAGGAAAAATTACTGATGTACCAAAAATCTTACGGAAAACGAAAGCAGAAGCACCGTGACATCGGCAACATTTTCCCACAACTCTAAACCTTCCCACGCCGCCGCTGAACCGCTGAACTGCTTCATCACTCATCACGGCCAGCCGACACCTGTAACATACTGGCGCCGGTGTCCCGCGCTGAAATTACCGTCATTACTGTGACGACGAATTGATCATTTTCCCCCCGTGGTAAACTATATTTTTTCTTTCTTCTAGAAAGCTACCTTTTCTTAATAAAAGCATACCGTTACGTGCAGAATTTTACGCTTATAATAATAGGCCATATTTATATGCTTTCCATTGCAGACAGTTAAGTGGTTGACATAAGCATGATCTAAAATGGAGTGAGAAGACAATTAAATATTTTTTAAAACAAACAAACACCACTCGCCCCTCTTATCCCCGTCACAACAAACAAACAAACAAACAAACAAACAAACAAACAAAAAAGTGAGGCGCAAGAGTCATCTGTCGCAGGGTTACTGAACTATTATTTTCACTTGTTTTTATCCAGAGCGTCTGCGTTTTGTTCTGAATTCACTCCCCAAAAGGACAAGCTTAAAAGGCTGCACATGTGAGAAGTAGGAGGGTGGGGATGAGGATGAGGAAGATGATGATGATGATGAGGAGGAGGAGAGAGTGGGGGAGGGTGGTGGAGAGGGAGAGTCAGAGGGCGATGAATATGAAAATGAAGAAAGGAGAGGTTCAGAAAGGAGGAAAGGAGAGATAGTGAGGGAGGTGATGATGAAAATAAGGAATAAAAAAATAAAAAAATAGATAAAAAAAATAATAAAGGGAAGCAAGAGGAGGAGGAGGAGGACGAAACAGAGGAAGTACAGAGTGAGCAGGAATTAAGTCTTGCAAGTAGATAACGAAAATGAGGACAAACAAAAACAGCAGAACAAAGACATTAAAACCCGAAATGGAGACTGGCGACAATTAAAAAGAAAACAAAGCAAATACAAGAAGAAAAGACTTCAAGATGTAAACACGCCCTCGCCCTCCCTACCCCCCCAAAAAAAAGGCAAACAGTAAGACAATGGTAGACACGACTCCATTCATAATTAACTACCCCGGAACAAACAAACACCCACATGGAAGAAAGTTTACATCTCAGGTCAAGGGGAACATCACGAGACGAACAGACAATGCATGATGGGGGTCGAAGAGGTGACATGACCTGCCTGATTATAGTCACGTTGTAGCACCCTTGTTTATTTTCCTCTCTACACGTATTGAGGTTATATTCAAAGCATCAGGCTGGTTAGCGAGAGGTTGGGTCAGTGTGATGAGAGTAGCTACTGCCTCGGGGTGCTCGTGTGGGGGAATAGCAAGAAAAATCGAAGTGGTGGAACGAAAAGTTAGACAAGAAATGAAGTGACAGGTTTGAGAAAGTATCAAGGAAGTTGAAAAAGATAATTAAAAAGAGAATTTGTGTGGATGACGGACATAAGCAAAATTAAATAAAGCGTTTTGTGAGGAATATAACACGTAGAATAAGATATAAAAAAGGGAGGGAGTAGAAATGAGAGATGTATGAAAAAAAAAGATCTTGGGGGAGGGATTAAAAAAATAAATAAATAAGTTGAAAGCGAAAGATGAGGTAAAATAAGAAGTAGAAAAATGGGAAGGAGCAGAACTGGGAGATGTATGTAGAAAATGACGTTGGGGAGGAGTAAAAAATATTATAAAAGTTAGAAGCAAAAGAAATCAAGAAAGCAGGAAACTGCCAAGCAAAAACTATATGCCACAAGAACAGGAGAAAAAGAGGTGAGAGAGAGAGGGAGAGAAAGGTGAACAATAAAAACAACAAAAAATGAATAAAAAAACTAAAGGAAAAAAATGCGGTCTCAAAAGTATGACAAGCAAATAAGAACATGAAGATAAAGAGGAGTGGAGGAGTGAAGGGGTGGAGACAAAAAAAAGTGTTAACAGAGAAATTAAGAGAAGAGTGGAGAAACATAATACAATAGGTGCCGAGTAAAAAAAAACCATGATAAAAGAAGTAGAGAGGGGAAAAGAGAGAGGGAGAGAGCGAGAGAGAGAGGGAACAAGAGAGAAAGGAGTAATTGTTCCCACGCCCAAGCTTGATGGTGTGCCTGTCTTCTCTCTCTTTGCAGAACAGGATTTCCCGGGCATCATGACGGACCGCTCACCCTAATCACCGTTCCCTCAAGCAAGTCATATTTCACTTTCGCGAGGCAACCCCCGGCGAGGCGCAGTTCGAGAAAGACGAGTAGCCAGTCCAGCCAAGTCGGGAGCTCCCACAAGCGCATGGACATAAATTTAACTCTCGTCTTGTGAATTAATTAAGCGAGAGGCAACATTAAAAGAACCTGTTGAGTACTATGGCCGAGGACATTCATCATTCACCTCTGATTGGGCAGGACTTCAAGTGACGTCACGGGATTGATTAAACTGATTGGCTCGCCGGACGTTCCCAAGATAAAACACACACACACACACAAAAAAAAAAAAAACACTTCATAAAAACACTTCTCGCCCTGTCTGTTTGATATAAAAATGTCCGTCTTTCACTCCCCCCCCCTCTCTCTCTCTCTCTCTCTCTCTCTCTCTCTCTCTCTCTCTCTCTCTCTCTCTCTCTCTCTCTCTCTCTTTCTCTCTCTCGTCAAGTCACAGGTGCCGGAGGTGGTTGACGACAGGTGAAACAGAGGCGTGCACTTTCTAGCTCCTGAAAAATCCCTGCATCACTGGGGGAACTAAAGGCCTGGTCGTGGGAGAACGCCCGGCCACCTCGCTCCCACGTCACCCTCCGCCCGCCCACCGCTGAGGCGCCTCTGTGCACGCCTGTCAGTCTCTCTGGTTCGGTGACGCGAATGACACGGTTCCTGTATTGTCTCCCTTTCTTCCATTTTAGAGCCTCGCCTGAATATGAAGGCCAGTCGGAGCAGATGCTGGGCCGGTCGACTAACAGTGCTGGCCATGGGATGTGATGTCCATTAACGTGTGTGTGGGGGGTGGGGAGGAGAGGGAGAGGGAGCGAGAGCGAGAGAGAGAGAGAGAGAGAGAGAGAGAGAGAGAGAGAGAGAGAGAGAGAGAGAGAGAGAGAGAGAGAGAGAGAGAGAGAGAGTTATTGTTTATTTAAGACTACCCAAGAACTGAATAATCGTGTTTTTTCCACATTTCGGAGAGAAACGGACGGGGCAACACAAACTGGAGGAGGAGGAGGAGCGACAGGAGCAGCCCCCCACCGCGACATCGACATGGGGTCTCTGGCGATGACCACGACCCGGCCAGAGTTCCAACGTCGTTTTTGCCAAGAGTTCCAGCGTTCTTATTCAAAGGTTCAGTCACGGCGAAAGCTTCAGTGACTCCTTTGTGAGTGAATCGGTCCCTTAAAGTCTAAAGTGTGTATAGCGTTGCATTCTTCCCTATTCTGTGACTTCTTTGCTAATTCTCTTCGTATAGAATAGAGAAGTGGAAGGGAAAGCGTGGATGAGAGGGTATAGAAGAGGTGATGCATCTATGGAACCTGATACAGACTCTTTCAGCACTTCTGTATAACGGGAGATTAAGTACAGAGAGGATATTACAGGTAGAAGTACAGGAACGGCATTGAGTCTTAACGCTAATAGGGCTGCGTAGATAGTCAACCTCTTTTAAATTCCACAAATATTTGGATGATGAGGAAGGTCAGAAAAATGAGAACGACCTTGATTTCAGCAGCGACAGGAAGGGAAGGAGTGAAAGCTGTCAAGTTTTCCAGCACCATACGGGAGCTGACGATGGCAAGGAAGGTCAGAAGGAGGAGGAGAGCGGCCTTGATTCCAACGCCTAAAGAACTGCAAGGACGGCGTGTGTCAGCTTCTGTAAGAGGAAGGATGGGAGGCAATTCATCGCGGTCTGTTCAGGTCGAGTTGATGGATAAGCTCCTTCCTCCGCCCCTGTTCTGATGAAAGTCACTCTGCAACTTGATGAATAAGCTTGGCTCCTTTCACTCCTCCTCCTTCTCTTCCTCTTCATCTTCCTCCTCCTCTTCCTCTCTCTTTATTCTTCTTCTCTTTCTCTTTCTCTTCTTCTTCCTTCTCTTCCTCGGCCTCTTTTCCTCTTCTTCCTCCTCCTCCTCCTCCTCCTCCTTTTCTTTCATGCAATTGGTAGAGTCATTTGCTTGGTGAAAAACTCGCCGACCACTGTTTTGCCGCCGACTTAATTTTAGTACAAAGTCAATTAAAAGAGATCAGCGTAAAAAATCGAGACAGATCAACGCCCTGGCTGTGTTGCAAAGTAGTGCTTACCGCGAGGGGGCGCCAGGCAGAGAGTCAGGATTTGAGTATTGCGCCAGGAGGGGACAATCTAAGTGGTCTTTAACGATGTAGACGCCATAAAATTCATTCTAATAGACCAGCGTAATAAAAGAGAAAGAGAAGACCGACGCCCCGGCAATGTAGTGGTTAGTGCAATTGTCATTCAGGATCGGAGTGTTAAGCCGGGCGCAGACAATCTAGGTGGGCTTTTTATGCTGTAGCACCTGTTCTCTTGGCCGGGGAACAGACGCGGATGAGAGCTGAGGAACTATGAACTCGCCCTCCAGCAAAAGGCGTAACGGAGGAATAAATGGAAGGTGGTGATGAGCCTGGCACGCGAGTTTCAGACCCAACCGCCACGGGGCCCTCGGCTTTAAACCCTCGCTGCCCAAATCCTCCGTTTCTTGTGACCATTCCTTTCCCCTGTACCTTACACGTTAAGGTCAGTGGTAAAAGATCACAGAAACTGAACTTTTGTGACCTCGTGACAATTCATTTTTTTTCTCTTTCAACAGTAAATGGAAACAATGAAATCAACCACGGAATTAAGTCTTTATATCCCCCGTTCTTTTCTTACCTTTTTTTCTTTATTTCCTAAACATCTAAACGGTTCAACAATTCTTTTCCCTTCTATCCAAATCCGACTTCCTTCTCATAATCTTTTTATTTCATCTATTCAACTACTTGCTCTTCTTCACATTCACACCGTTAATTAAATCGCTATTCTCTCCTTCCTTAAGTTATCCTTTTCCCTTCCTCAGCGACTTGATGAATAAGCTTGGCTCCTTTCACTCTTCCTTCTCTTTCTCTTCATCTTCCTCCTCCTTTTCCTTTCTCTTTATTCCTTTTTTCTCTCTCTTTCTCTTTCTCCTCAATAAACTTTCCCGTCCAACATTCTTCCCAATCGATCTAACACCAAATTAATTCTCATTACCTATTTTGCAACAATTACGATACATTTTCCTTCCTGCCACACGCACACCCTAACCATTCTCATCTTTTCCTGTCATATCAAACACACTCTGTAAGCTTTTTCATCAAACGTCCTCCAGATCATCATCATGCAAAAACTTTTCCACCTAAGTCACACCCACTCCTTAACCCTCCCCCCAGACCTCGCTGGATACAAGTCACGGTGCTTAAACAGTTCCTCGCGCCTGGCATGCAGTCCCCGCCATGAAGGTTCCATTAATCATACACAAATACCGCTCAAGGTTTCCCAGTCAGGGGGCACCGGAGACAGACCCTTTTTTTCGCCCTCCGTACAAGCAATGTCATCCTGTCGCCTCGTCCAGTCAGGCTTAGTCAGGGATAGTGTTCGGGTTCACGCTCAACGGGCTGATGGATGACCGTGCGTGTGTGTGTGTGGGGGGGGGGGGGGGGGGAGCGTGTGTGTGTGTGTGTGTGTGTGTCCTTCACCTTCACCCCCCTGATCCAAGTGACGCGTTCCTGATCCATCATGACCTTCTCGGCGTCTCATCTTACTGGTTTTCTTTCATACGGGACGATTTTCTTACAGTCCTTCAATCTTACTGGGCTTCTCCATTAATGATTTTCCCTCCTATTGGCTTATATGATACTTGTCTTCCATCTTTGGGGTCTTGTATCTTACTAACCTTTCATAGTTATCCTCCATATTGGTCTCCTATCTATCATTATTGCTGGTCTTATATCTTACTGGTCATTCTTTTCCGGCCACCTTTCTCTTTCTCATCCTTTTCCTTTCTTCCTGGTCTTCTTTCTTGTTGGCATTCAATCTTACTAGTTTTCTATCTTACTGGTTTTACTGACGTACTTTAAGAACTTTCTATCAAACTTGTCTACTATTTTACAGGTACTTTATCTTTTAGGTCTTTTATCGTCATGTTTTGGTCGCTTGTGACAGAATATCGCCACCCTCGCAAAAGACGTCAACGAACTGGGCGATCTCAAGTTATCTGATGTGGTGTGTGGGGGAAGTGGAGCTAATGGTGCAAAAAGTGATGTTCCCCGTAGGAAAGAGTTGTTTTTTGGCATGTAGTGACTATACAGAAAGGTAGTCTCATAATAGAAGCAAAAAGTAGATTCAGTGAAGGGGAAATGAGGAAGAAAGACGAAGGGAACATCTGTAGAAAAAAGGATGAATGGTCGTGTCTGTCTGTCTGTCTGTATTTGTCTATGTCTGTACGTCTGCCTGTCGATCTGTCTGTCTATTCTCTCTCTCTCTCTCTCTCTCTCTCTCTCTCTCTCTCTGGTAGTAAAATAAGAGAAGCAAAAAGCAGATTCAACGAAAGAGGAATGACTAAAGGAAACATTGTAGAAAGAGCAAAGTTGGGAATCTCTCTCTCTCTCTCTCTCTCTCTCTCGTTATCTCCTTCTTCAGTCCCTCCCGCTGGTGCGTCGTGACCCCGTTCCTCCTGCTCTCCGCTCCCTCAGTGGGGGAATACCTGCATCGACCCTCACGACGCGCCCTTTGATCACCCCCTCACCCCCTCCTCGCTCCCCGTCCCCACCCAAAACCGCAATGCATGACCCTCCTCTCTCTGTCCCTCATACGCGCCACTCCCATCCCTGTCTGCCTCTCTCTGTCTACCTTTTCGCATGCCACGCCCTCTCCTTTCCCTCTCCTACTCTCCCTCCCGCGACCTCCTGCCCATATTCTTAAACTCACATTTAAAACGGATTTCGTAGGAGTTTTGGGCGTTTAAAGGGGTAGTTTTATGACCCTGGTGACGATTTGATCTTTCTTTTGTACCATGGACCTAAAGAAACACTCATTAGAACTCGACTAATTTCCTTTTTGGCTTTTTGGGATGGCTGATGTGAGAGGCGGAAGGGTCTGAGAATACTATAAAAAAGTATATAAAGTAAAGTATATAAAGTAAAAAAGTATATAAAGTCACATTGCTCTCCGTCCACCTTTCCGCGCGCCATTCTCCTCTCTGTCTATACATTTGCACACGCCACGCCCCTCCGTGTTCGTGTGCCTCTTTGAACCCCAGCCTTTCATCCCTCCTCCAGACCACCCCAATTACAACGCCAACCCTCCATTAACGGGCCACATTCTACAACCCTCTGCCCGCATTTCTCTCCATCACTTCGCATTCCCCGGTAAGTACACGGGAGCAAAGCCACAATTACCGCCCTCCACCGGCCATCAGTACGTCACCACGACACCCTAAATGACCCGACTACGACGACCGCCTCGGCACTCCGCTAAACTACTGGTCGAGTGTTTCAGCGAGACTGTTATTAACCTTATCAGCGCAACACTTTCCGCTCGCGACCATTAGTAATACGCAACATGGTGATTTTCGCTTCACTAACGCCGTCGGAACATCAGTCACGTCAACATAAAGCACGTCAGCGCCCTCCCTTCTGACGTGCCTCCTCCCTCGTACCGTGTTCCCAAACGTTTCGGCACCTCATTAAGTCCGCTCGAAAACGTTTTCTTGGAGGTTGTGGAGACTTTCACTCGGAGGGTTTATGATCCTAGTGATGGTGCTACAAGAGTTCTGCTCCAAGAATGGGAAAATACATACGAGAGAACACGATTGACGTTTCCTGTAAGCTTTTAAAATGCTCGTATAGAAATCCCCAAATGCTCGATAATTCGGCCTTTTCAATTCTTTCAGGAGGGAAGCATCAAGGCACCTCTGGAACTGAATTTGCTACCTGGTCGTTTTCTTTTTCAATTTTTTCTATCCCATAAAGAAATAAAAAACGATCCTTTCTTGTCTATGTTAAGGATGCCATGAGTGAAGCGGCTGGCAGCACACAGGGGGCAACAAGGATGGTCGGATGAATGATCAAGCTGCCACAACGACGAGGCGGACAGTCGTGACATGCAGCAAGCAGGTCCGCTCACTTGGAGGATGGGGCGTGTGGTGGGTGCGGCTAAGGGGAGAGAAAGGTATGGAAATGGGTCTTGAAATGGATGCATCTCATAATCCTTACTGGGTACCGTGTGAGTCATCGTGAGCAGTCTTCCTTCTAACGGAAAAAAAAGTAAGAGGAGTGAACGGCGGGAATGACAGAGAGAAGAAAAAACTTCCTACATGTGTGTAAGGGGGTGGGGGGGAGGGCGTGACACGAAAATTTACGGGAGAGAGCAAGACAGAGGAGATGGATGAGGATGACAAGGATGAGGGGGGTGGAGGGTCGGGGCGTGCAGGCGGGCAGCAACACCAGCAGCGCACGGCCACACTGCAGAGCCGCCCTCCCGTGTCTTATCTGGGTGACACGAGGGCAGGGGCACCTCGACTCGCCTCGCCGCGCGCCGGGAAAGGAGCGGCGCGTGAGGCGAGGCAGCCGGCTTACTTCCCGCTAGCTCCGGATCCAGACAAGAGATCGTAACTCTGTTAATGTCGTGATGGCGGCCGACGGGACAAAGGCGACTCCGAGGAGAGCGTGCACCTGCAAGGGATCGACACAAAGGTCATCGAGCCGCCAGCTGGGCCAGACAGGTGAAGCGGAAGACCGGTGAGGTGGTCAGTAGGTGAGGCCGATGATAAGGCCGATAACAGGGAGAGAGGGTTTCGGGGGAGGCTGACCAGGTGATGCTTATTTAACTGGGATGTAGAGGAGGACCGAAGCTGACGGGTGAGCTGACGAATGGAGGCGATAAGGTTGGCGATGATGACTGGCGCACTGACGAGGGGAAGGCGTGGCAGGTGTGGCGATGACAGGTGTCTACTTAGGTGATAATGAGGACACGGAAAAGTAATGACAGACACCGCGATTACAGGTAAATATGACGAGAGGCGTGTTGATGAGTTTGGTGCACTGACAGGTCTGGTGATGGCTGATGTGGTGAGTGCGGTGACAGGTGTGGTGATGGGAGGTGTGTGGTGACAGGTATGGCGATAGGTGAGTGTGATGATGGGAGGTGAGTGTGGTGACAGGTGTGGCGATAGGTGAGTGTGGTGATGGGAGGTGTGTGTGGTGACAGGTGTGGTGATGGGAGGTGAGTGTGGTGACAGGTGTGCAGGTTGGTGGCAGGTGTGGATAATGGCAAGTAATGGTTGTGACCTGTTCGAGTGAAAGGTGAAGGCGGCGTGATAGGACGAGGGTGAGAACTAAGCGACTGACGAACAATGGCACGGTGCAGTAGGTTAGGTTAGGTTAGGTTAGGTTTAGAAGAAAAAAAAATCTGAGGTATAATAATTATTTACTTTCAGATCCGATACGAACACGGTCTTAATCAACATCTGTCTTACATGCATGGGACAAAGCAGGAAAAACATGTGCATGGTGACCTGGACCTCCACAGTTTCCTCCTTTCCAAACACGTCCACACAATTAACACGAAGCGACCCCGTTAGGAGAGAGACTGATAACGCGGCTGTACACACGCAGCACAACAACCTCCTCGGAAAACAAAGAAACGGACGGAAAAGAAATCGCAATGCGGCTGATTCTTCGTCTGCTGCGGGGACTAAGTTCAAACTCTACAATGGGAAATCGATTAACTCGCCTCATTCATGCCTCCATATACATGCAGCCTCGAGGAGACCCATTGGATACGTAGCACTTTTTCCTCCAAAAACTCGCTGTAATGGTGGGTGGGACGAGCTCGGCGGTGCGGAGGTGAATTTCTGCTGGAGTTTGTGATGCTCAGCAAATATGGGAAGATTATGGCTCGCTTGTGCTGGGAGCGGGGTGAGGCTGCGGGGTCAGCTCTCAAGGGAAGCTGCCACCTGGAAACAGAGGGCAAGGTGGGGAGGGGAAAGAGGGGGAAGACATGGAAATTACAGATGGAGAACGAAATTTCTTGGTAACTCATCGCTGAGGCCACAGGCTTGGAAGACGACGCAGAGATGATGATTTTCGCTTCTACATATTTCTTAGTGACGATGCTGATTCTATTGACCTCATGTAAAGCAAAAGTAGGAATAAGAAGGATGAGGTGGAAGAGGAGGAGCAGGAGACGAAGGCGAAGAAGGAGGAGGATGATACGAGGGCGGAGGAGGAGGAGACGAAGGCGAAGGAGGAGGAGACGAAGACAGAGGAAGAGAAAGGGGAAAACACGGAGGAAGGGAGCTGCTGGAAGGAATGCTATAATATGGAAAATAAAAGTTAATCTAAATCGTATACATTTCCCAATTCATTATACAGGATTTTTCTTCACTAACAGAATCTTGTGCCGCGTCTCACTGCTGGTTCATTCTCTAGTTTTCCTGCTTCAAATTCCTTGCGTGACACGTTTTGGTTCTGGGACTCGTTTCCGCTGCCCAAGGACACCGCACAAGGCAGCAGGTACAAAAAAAGTCTCACCGTCCCGAGGCGCTGACGGTGTTCTTTGTTCGGAAATCAGACACAACCATAAGGAGCGCATCGGGGAACACAGGTCAGCAAACACCCGGCATTAGCAGGCATAACTTTGGCCGGACACACACACACACACACACCCCACACACACACACACACACGCAAAAAACACACACACAGTAGCAACAACATATGGTCCACACCTCCAGTCTCTCAATTATCTTCAGCCACTGAGACGCATTAGCTTTGGGGTTTAAAATTTCCATGTTTGAATGTATATACGTACTGTATTTATGTATGAATATATGTATGTTGGAGCCCGAATAACAATGCATGGTGTGAATGTATGATGTACAGAGAAGTAAAGGCAGAATAGAAGAGGAAAATGTAGAAGGGAAAGGAGAGGAGAGGAGGAGGCGACTAACACAGCACATCACCACACAAATACAATCGCTACACCATCACAACACCAACAAAACACTACACAACAACAATCGCAACACAACACCATCACCACGACACAACACGACCACCACACAATCACAACTCCAAACAGACACACTAACGACCTCTAGCGGCGGAAAGTTGCAGTAACGCGTAGGAGCTTCAAACATTTCGGTGCTTACACACCTCCATCTCATGAGGCTTTCGTAGAGGTTGTGGGTATTTCCATGGGGTGGGTTATGAGCCCGGTGGTAGTTGGACAAGGCCTCTGTACTACGAAAGTGAGAAAAAAACCCTCATGCAAACCTGATTCATAATCACTGCGGTACAATGCCCCCCCTCCCCCACCTCCAAAGGGCCAGGCGTGGAAAGAGCTTGTGGTGTGGCTTGTGCTGGGGAAAGAGGGGGAGGAAGGGGAGGGCAGACACCTGCCAATCGTGTGTATAGTCGACGCGGAGGAAAAAGACTGAGCATCAGCTTCTCTGTGCCGTGAAATCAGGCAGATGATAGTGGCAGATAGGTGTGTGGTGGTGTGCTCTCACATATATATATATATATATATATATATATATATATATATATATATATATATATATATATATATATATATATACATATATATATATATATATATATATATATATATATATATATATATATATATATATATATATATATATATATATATATATATATATATATATATATATATATATATATATATATATATATATATATATATATATATATATATATATATATATATATATATATATTTTTTTGCGAACACACACACACACACACACACACACACACACACTCTAAATAAATCTTTCATTTGTTTTTACACCGGATGGCCTGTAATTCGAATATCTTTAGCAATTAGTGTATATTTTACTGTGGCAGCAGACCCCGCCCCTTGCCTCCCGCATCACCCGGCGTACACTTAGTGAGTTACGGCTCCCCTGCAAAGGCTCAAATTGCAGGATGAATGCGGCGAGAGAAAAAATGTATAAAATAGTAGACTCAAAGCAAGTTTAATTTAAAATTGTACTACAAAAATTGTATATTATGCGAGGCAAGAAATTCTCACACACCGAGTAATTCTTTATCAGCGGGTGATATCCGACCCCCCACGAGGCTCCGCAGAGCTACGAGAGAGAGAGAGAGAGAGAGAGAGAGAGAGAGAGAGAGAGAGAGAGAGAGAGAGAGAGAGAGAGAGAGAGAGAGAGAGAGAGAGAGAGAGAGAGAGAGAGAGAGAGAGAGAGAGAGAGAGAGAGAGAGAGAGAGAGAGAGAGAGAGAGAGAGAGAGAGAGAGAGAGAGAGAGAGAGATAGAGAAAGAGAGATAGAGAGAGAGAGAGAGAGAGAGAGCGATAGAGAGAGAGAGCGAGAGAGAGAGAGAGAGAGAGAGAGAGAGAGAGAGAGAGAGAGAGAGAGAGAGAGAGAGAGAGAGAGAGAGAGAATGTTCCACGTGTCTTTGGGGTCCTAATGACTCGATCCGCTGACCTCGGTCTCTCGAGCTCCGGATAAGGCAGCCCCTCATCCCTGGCGGGTATCTGGAGTACGACTCTCCGCCCGACACCATCCCTCCCTTCCTTCCCACCACCCACACCACCTCTTCCCCCCCCTTCATATTACATCCCACTACACACCACCCTAACCTAGACCGGGCTCCGCATTGGTTTGTTTTCCTCCCTTCATTTTCTCCCATCTCCCTATTCACATCCCACTACCTACCTACAGCCCCTATATGTACTGTATAATGAGCAGCAGGAATAGCTGCCGGGGATGTGCAGAAAAAGCCTAACAGTAGCTTTCCATTAAGTCTTTGGGGTCCTCGTTACGTGGCCTATCACGGACGCGGCGGCCGTACGTGTGCTCGTAAAAACCAGCGTGGCGGGGACGTGTTGCCAAAAATCGAGTGGACTTCGAGGAGAGTGATGAGCCCAATTTCTGGTTCCAGATTGAAGTTAATCAGCACCTGCAACAGCCAGCCTGCCAAGACCCTGCACCGATCAGCCACTCTGGACATCGAGCACAGCGGGCAGACAACCAAGAATCCTACACATCTTCCCGACCATCCACGTCCGCCCGATCTAATTCC
>NW_026111790.1:65000-100000 GCF_024679095.1 Eriocheir sinensis
AAAGGCACAATGAAGACAGAGATAAACGTTATAAAAAAATAAAAAAATCAGTGCATCGAAATTCACTAACATTATTAAGCCAGGAAACACACACGCACACGCACACACACACACGCACACACACTCACACTCACTCTCTCTCTCTCTCTCTCTCTCTCACCCCCGATCCAAAAGTAGCAACGGACACGATTCAATTCAAATAAGCTGGAAGGCGATGGCTGGACTTATAAAACCCGAACCAGACATATATCACAGACAAGTGACGCAAATACCCACATGTAAAAAGCCCGGGAAGCAGAGATGGCAGAAGCGGCTCCTACATTATATACATTACGATTATATACGAGACAGTCAGGTGTGGGTGAACAGACGGTGCGCAAGGCTGGAAGTGCTCAACGTCTATAGGGATGCTAAACTAAAGATGACTGACGGGGAGCGAGAGAAAAAGAGGCTGCGATGACGGATCCGGGCGCCAACTGACATGTCCAAGGGGTGACGATGTGTGCTCAGGCGAAGGAAAAGTAGGACAGAAGAACGTTTACAGGTGAGGTCTACCCGCACAGGTATAGGCACGGGGAGGCGGCGATTTCAAAGGTGTATTCAGAAAGGTGTAACTCAGGAAGCGGGGTCGGACCAGGTTCCTCAAACAACTCTTTCCTGGCGAGAGAGAGAGAGAGAGAGAGAGAGAGAGAGAGAGAGAG
Source organism: Eriocheir sinensis (assembly GCF_024679095.1). Lineage (NCBI taxonomy): Eukaryota > Metazoa > Arthropoda > Malacostraca > Decapoda > Varunidae > Eriocheir > Eriocheir sinensis. Next base: position 65,702 of record NW_026111790.1, read on the forward strand.
AGAGAGAGAGAGAGAGAGAGAGAGAGAGAGAGAGAGAGAGAGAGAGAGAGAGAGAGAGAGAGAGAGAGAGAGAGAGAGAGAGAGAGAGAGAAAATTATGAAAAACGCGACTCCACCACTTACTCCCCAATCCTCCCTCCCTCCTCCAGCCGGCGAGCGGGCGAGCCAAAATCCAGTAGCCGGGTTTAGTTGGTTAATATTTTTTCCCCCTTCGTCCCTTGCTTGGTCCCGGCGGCTGAGTATTATAAAAGAACACGCCGGGAAATATATCCGCAGACTAAAAAGCGCGCAGGAATGAAATCCCTCTCGGCGCAATCTTTCCTCCGCACGATATTTGGGTCTAAATTAAAGGGGGGACTTGAGGGAAAGCGCACCGAGGTTGATATTTACGTTGCCATGGAGTGAGGGTGGAGGAGGGGGATGGAGACTGGCGGGTGGAGATGGGACGGGAGCGGGGATGAAGGAGCATGAGGAGGAGGAGGAGGAAGAGGTAGTGGAAGGAAGGCAGAGGCAAGCAATACAGCCTCAAGCTTATATTTACGTGGTGGAGAAAAATAGAGCCCAGTAAATCATGAAATAGCTGAGTCATGGCTGGACGCGACCCTTCACCTCTGATGCTGCCGCCTCTTCTCCCGCTCCTCCTCTTCCTCTTCCTCCTCCTCCTCCTCTCGTCTGGGTCACATTCGGATTGCCTTTGCTCTTCTTATCCGGTTCTTCTTTCAACTCATTTTCTTGTAATTTTTTTCCTTCTTCGAGATCGTGCATTCGTCCTTCTTCTGTTTTCTCTCATCTTCACAATGCCGAGCTTTTACATTCTTCCAGTACTACATTCTTTTATTTTTTATTTATTTTTATTTTTACGAGATATGCAACAACTAACATCTCCGCTCTCCTTCAGTTCTTATTTCTACTTTTATCTCCACTTCATCTTCGTCCACAATCAGCACTGCCTACCTGTTCCTCTCCACCTTATTCCACCATCTCCGCAACCATCTCGAGCCTCCTCCTCCCACTTGCGAGAACCCTCAATCGCGCACCATAAAAACAGGGAAAGTTCAATGATGTTGCCCGACTTGGAGCTGTGATAAAGTCTAACACAGCAACCTTTCCGCTTCCTACTACCTTCTGCTGGCTTCACCGCCTCCTCATATGTTTCCTCGGACACCTGAACGCCTCTCCTGTGTTCTGACCCACCTGTGCGTGGCAGCATCCCTCAAGCCCACCTACTTAGTGCCTCAGAAGACTTCCAACACGTTTCACCGACGCCCACTGCCCACCGGAGCGCTTACAGTTTTCCCTGACCGCTTGAACTTCTCACCTTTGCCTCTTGTTCACCTGTACGTAAGCCTCCTCAGCTGTGTCTACCGGCAAACTTGCACGTCTTCGTATAGTATACATGTCAACATCTGTCTCACTTAACTCCAATTAGGCAAAATTGTTTAAGGGGATAATGATAGTTTTATTCTCCTAAAAACTTGAACAATTATATTCGAAAGTAAGCAAGAGCAGCTCAACGGTTTAATGATGGATATTCGTCCGTCTTTAACAGCTGTTTAGAAACCAATGCCATCTTGCCTCTGATTCTTATAATTGTATAAATCAACAGAAAATAGCCTCCTGTATTAGCTTTTAATTCGATTCGCAACAATCGCTAATATATATATATATATATATATATATATATATATATATATATATATATATATATATATATATATATATATATATATATATATATATATATATATATATATATATATATATATATATATATATATATATATATATATATATATATATATATATATATATATATATATATATATATATATATATATATATATATATATATATATATATATATATATATATATATATATATATATATGAACACACCAACATATAGTTCTTTATCCACGCAGTAATAAACACATCTTCGCACGCGGCCATTAATCTGTGGTCTTCTTGGAGCCTCGGGTATGGAACACGAAATTCAGTACCTGGGGCCGCGCGCTGCCCAGACTGGCGCCGGTAACTCACAATTACCGCAAAGGAACAAGCCAGAACAAACAGGTAAGACCGGGGCTACTTAATTGAGGCCCAAGTGAACACAGGTAACACGCGGGGTTGGCAATACTTTGGGAGGGAAGCGCTGTATAATTACCACATCGGTTCGAGAAGGAGGCTGTACCGCCACGCGGCACACCACCGCTAACCCGGCCTGCATGGTGCTTTTCTGCTGTCTCTGTCGCAGTGGTGCTCTGGGGCAGGGAGGGACAGTCTGCATGCCTGCTTGTGTGACCCTTTGCGTGTTCCCCCACCTCAGCCCCTCATATAATCACCCTGCTGGGGTATAGGCCGGGGGGTGCGTCCCTCCGCTCACTTCACGACACCAAACCCGGGGGTTCCCCCGGCCAAGTCACCATGGAGGCTAGCTATATTTCCATCCCAAATATCTCACGGCAGGATCCATCGACTTCCTCAATCCACGACCTCTGTGGGCGTCCCCTTACCCTTCTCCACTCGGAGTTGTCTCTTACAGACACAACCCGGTGGGCAGGGTCGGCTTCTGCGTAGCGTGCCACATGCACATAGAGCCGGGGTTGGCGTTGACGGACTATGCGGGTCTATCCTTATCTCAAAATCTTAATTGGGAAGTTCATATCTCATCTCTTGTTAAATTCTCTTCCTCAAGAGTAGGAGTTCTGTATCGTCTCCACCTGTTTTTTCAAGTCAGATTTTATCGATATATAAGTGTGGTGCGCCTCCACACACAGCCCTTTGGACAGGATAGTCAAAGTCTTTTTTCCCTCATCAACTCCATATCTCTTACTGACAATCCTCTACCTTTTAAATTTCCCTGCAATGCTGCCATTTTTTTTAAACTTCTGTCGATATTTACATGTTGGCTGCTCTTCTGAACTTGCTAGATAGCGATAGATTCCTATATGTGGAGAGAAAATTATCTATCAGTCTGTATATGTATATCTTACTATCTACCAATAGAACAATATATCTAAGTACCTGTCTGTCTATCTATCTATTCATTAATATATCTATCTGAGTGTGTGTGTGTGTGTGTGTGTGTGTGTGTGTGTGTGTGTGAGAGAGAGAGAGAGAGAGAGAGAGAGAGAGAGAGAGAGAGAGAGAGAGAGAGAGAGAGAGAGAGAGAGAGAGAGAGAGAGAGAGAGAGAGAGAGAGAGAGAGAGAGAGAGAGAGAGAGAGAGAGAGAGAGAGAGAGAGAGAGAGAGAGAGAGAGAGAGAGAGAGAGAGAGAGAGAGAGTACGTGCGTATGTGTGTGTGTTCATTGCAAAACGTCGAAGACAAAATTATTTCTCTAGAGACACTATTTGACGTTCGCCTTTACAAAACAACTAATTTTTTTAATAATGTTCCGCACCCAGAACTCCTCAGCTTGTGCCCATATTTTATAGTAATGATACTTCTGCGTCACTGGCCCAGCTTATAAACTCTACAGTATTGATGATCGATAACTGTCATGAAAAACATTATAGGAGCATGGGATACACAGCGTGGACACAACGGGGCACTGTCCTCGAATAAGTATAACCTCAGGGCTGTGACGACGGCACCTCCCCGGCCAGCCACTAACTACGCCTCGCGAGATCAGGTTTCAGGGATGAGTGAGGGGCCTCGGTGACCCTTGGCAGGCATCTTACTCGGCGCAGGCTGTTTGTGAGGCAGAGATGTTCATCTGGCCGGTCATGAATATCCTGCAGGGCGCTCATCCCGCACCGCCTCGAGTAAGCGAAAGAGGTGAGTCCGTCCATCAACACACATTGCTTCCACAACAGTCTGAAGACACGTAATACAGTTCGTGGATAACGTGATGTAGTGCGCGCGTACTTCAGCCTAAATACAGTCATTGAAACTTGAGCATTGTTTCTCGATGACGGTTAATGAAAACGTACTCATAGTTTATGTCTTTCGCATTGATCTATATTTGGAAAATATTATTCCCGCGTAGTAGCTGACGGCGGCGCTGGCCACGGAGGCGATACACAAAGAGAGTCTTGGCGTGAGCAAAGAGCCTCAACGCGGAGAGGAAGGCATAAAAAGCTTCCAGATCGTCAGATTTGGCCGGCAGGTGGCATCCTACACCCTCCTTTGTCAGCATCGTCAGGCCATCATAGAAGGAAAAGAAAATTAAATTGCTATCAGACGAGGTGGTTACTGGCTGCTAAGTGGCTGCTGTTTTAGCCTCTTTCTCCAGGCGCGGACCTGTTCCTCCAGCCACTTAAACAAAGAAACTAGCGGTGACTGCAAATCAACGCTATTCACAGCCGCAAGAAGTCAGGTTTAGTCTACAAACTTGTGGCGATGGACCGAAGGCAGGCACACCAGACACATACAATTGTACAGCGATTTGGAAGCCAAACAGTGAAGGGTGCAGGCCAGTTATTAAGGATTATTTCTTAAGAGTTTCTTCCCGGGGTCTTGCTATATTTTCGAGCTAAAGAGCTTTGGATAAACTCTGCACCCAATATCCCTCAAATCATACATACGAATTCTGCCTTATTATTATATTTCTATTACTGATACTATTATTGCCTATATTATTATTATTATCATCATTACCATTTTTACTTCTATTATTATTATTATCATCATCATCACTGTTTTTATCATCATTATCATCATTATGTCGGTGTCTCATTCCCGCAAGTCGTCCTGTTACGGCTACAAATTGTCTACCATTGAGTGTTGCGACGTAAATGGAGGTACAAATGTTTCCCGAGGCGCGCGCACACACACACACACACACACACACACACACACACACCTATGCACCCTATAATTTCTGCCTCAACTCATTATTCAGCTTACATTCCTTCCAATTTATTTTCTTATTTCCTCCTTCCTTCATTCTGTTTAAGTTATCATTATTTCTCTCCATCCTTCCTCCTGTTCGTCTGCTTTCTTCCCTTTTACTGTTTATTTTTTTCCTTCCTCATCTGTATACTCATGTTTATTCCTCCCTGGTTCACTTTTTCTTTCATATTATTTTGCTTATTCCAACATTTCCTTTATTCTTCACCTTTACCCTTTCCTTCCTTTATCCTATTCACCTTATTCCCCTTTACTCCAATATTCTCCTCCTTCTTCAATATTTTTTACTTAATTATTCCTCTGTTTTTTCCTTACTATCCTCCTGCCTTCCTCCTGTTCTTCATCCTTCTTTCAATTTCTGTTTCCTTTCTCCTCTTTCACTTTGCCTTCCTTCTTTAGTTATTTCTCTATTCCTCCTATTTATGTTATCCTTCCTACACTTTCTCCTTTTGTTCCTTCTTCCCTTCCTTTTGTTCACATTATCCTTACTTTCTTTCCTTAATTTTTTTTTGCATTATTCACTTTACCTTTTTCATTTCTTTCATCCTATTTACTTTTTCTTTCATGTCATCGTTTAGTAGCTTCTTTCTCTCTTCTCATCAACATAATTCTTACTTCCCTTCCGCCCTCACATCCTCCTACACTGCTTCTATTCAAATTGCTATTCCTGGAAATCCTCGCTCCTTCCTCTATTCATCAAACATCGTCAGGCATAAAAACATTTCTAGCTTCGACAATTACCACTAACATCAACCGCACATTCTTTTACCTCATTTCACCTCCTCGTCCGACTCGTTCCCCCACTCGGGCACCTTCACGACGCAAGGCACTGGGGAACTAGACGCGATAATAGTGAATATATAGCAGCAACATGCCCTGGAGAAAGAGCTACGAACACCCAAAGCCAAGGAGTCAAGAATTATTGGCTAAAAATACATGAACCTCGAGTTTTTGGCAGGACGGAGTCAAGGAAATATTTCTCACACTAGATAGATAGGTAAGTAGATAAATAGAGAGATGAGATGGAGAGACTGGTACGGACTCTCCTGCATTTTTAAAACAGGCAATAGTTAAGAGCTGGGCGTAACCCGAGGGCGATGGTTTTGGGGGGATCTTTCTTAATGGGAATGAGTTCGACTGAGGCAGGTGTGCGGAGAGGCAGGTGTGCGGAGAGGAGGCGGGTGGGGAGGGTCATGACGTGGCCGCAGGAGAACCAGAGAGATAATAAAGGGTACGATGATTAGTGCAAACGGTAAAACGTAAATATGTACAAAACGAAACCAAAAAAACAAAAAACAAACAAACAAAAAAAGACGAGTAATCAGCTTCGAGTCAGAATTAAAAGTTGATCAGTCGGAGTACGCAGTTAAGACAGTGTAAATAACCTTTAATATGACAATGACAGACAGCGCCCAACCGACAGACGAACGCATAAAAAGAGGGGAAAACCGCAAAAACACACACACACACACACACACACACACACACACACACACACACACACACACACACACACACACACACACACACACACACACACACACACACACACATAAAAACAAACAAGAAAGTCAGTGGTCTTGTCAGGACATCCCAAACGGTAACATGAGTGAGCGAAAGAGAAGGGAGGAGGGAAGGGAAAGGAGGGTAGAGGAGGAGGGCGGACAGGGATTGAGAAGGGAAAGGAGGAGAAGGAGGCGGGCAGGGGACGAAGGGAAAGGAGAAGGAGGGTAGATGAGGGAGAGAGGGAGGAGGGAGAGGTTGTGGTCACTGTGCGCGGGAGCCAAGCAGTGCCAAACAGTGCCTGCCTTGTGCCGGACGTGAAATAAGATGCTAATTTTAGTCCACGAGCTGTATGACCTAAGATACACTAGGCGACCTATAACATTGACCCTAAGCCAGGGACGGGAAGGGGAGAGGGGGAGGAGGATGGAGGGATGAGGAAGGAGAGGGAGCAATAAATCGAAGGAAAATTAGTGAGAGAGAGAGAGAGAGAGAGAGAGAGAGAGAGAGAGAGAGAGAGAGAGAGAGAGAGAGAGAGAGAGAGAGAGAGAGAGAGAAACAGAGAGAGAGAGAGAGAGAGAGAGAGAGAGAGAGAGAGAGAGAGAGAGAGGAGAAGAGAAGAGGAGAGGAGAAGAAGAAGAAGGAGAAGAAGAAGAAGAAAAAAAAGTAAGAAAAAGAAAAAGAGAGCGAGAGAGAGAGCGCGAGACGGTGTGCCTTCATTATCTAGGTGTCCCGGGACTGCTGCTCTACTGCTCGGGCTTAATAATTACGTTCCTTTCTTTATGCCTGCGTGTGTATTCTTGCGGTCGGCCTGGTGCTCCTGTGTCCAAAGGGGCGGGGCGCTCAAAGCCTCTAATGTATTCAGACATCATCGGCGGGCGTTATGAAAGTCTTGCGCCACTGCCTTCTTCATCTTAGAACGCTTGCCTTCCCTCCCTTCGCATGATAAATACTTCCTCCTCTCTCTCTGCAAGTATCAGGCACCATCTCAGCGACACAATGGCGGCCTCAGCTGCCCGGACTTAAGTATTCTTGGCAGCCCCCTGAGAAAGGACGCCAGTGAGGGGAGGGAGGGGAGTGCAAGAGAGGGAGACCAGAGGAGAGGTGGACGAAGAAAGAGGATGAGAGAAGGGAGGAGGGTGGTAGAAAAAGGAGTAAAGAGGAGAAAAGAGATGGAGGAAAAGGAAGCAAGGGAGGAAGCAATATAGAAGAAAGAAAGGCTGGACGAAGGTAGTGAGGGCGGTAAGAACAAGGGTAGGAGGGGTAGGAGAGGAGGTGGAAAGGAGGGAGGGGCAGGCTGAAGCGAAAGAGAGAAAAGAGGGAGAGAGAAATGAGCAAGGGAAGAGAAGAAGAGAAGGAAAACGAGAAGAACCGAAGGGCAGAATTAAGAAAAAGAGAAAGGAGAGGAGAATAGAAGTCGTCATGAGGAGGGAGAAGAAAAGGGGAGGGAGAGAATATGAGACAAAGGGAGAGAGGGAGGGAAAAATGAGGGAAAGACAGAAGGCAGGGACATAGAGAGAGCAACAGCACGGGGAGAGAGAGGAACAAACATTTTAACGCAGAATTACTCTGACAGAAACGCCACGACCTTATCCAACGGTCTGGCGTATAAATGGTGGAAGAAACACACGAGTCATCGCTCATCCCTCGACGTCCGATGAATACTACGAAGTCTATATAGATGCCTTAACGTGTAAAATAGACTGAAAACATTTGGCTGCGAGTCGAAAAAATAAAGGACATGTAGAAACCAGGATTGCATATAACGGCTTCTTGCTTTTTCAGGGTTCTATAGAGGGATTCCTTATCTTTAGTTTTTCTTTTTTTGTGTGTATGTGTGTTTCTTAAGCCTCTACAGCAAAGAATCGAAGAGCAGGGAAGGAAAAGTTGGAAAGTTTCGTTTAGTCGGCGCAACCTCTGTGGTCATATGCCGGAGAGAGACAGAAGGGGAAGGAATTACAGCAGGGAAGGAGAGGGGGAGAAAGGACAGTATAAGGTATAGGAGGTGAAGGGGGGAAAAGGTAAGGGAACGGGTAAGGATTTGGGGGTCACAGTGTTGAGTGAGGGGTGACTCATGCCTGGTGGAGGGGAGAGATGGGGAGGAGGGGAAGAGAAGGGGGACGTGGTGTGAGTGAATGATAATGGGGGTAGGAGGGGGCAGAGGAGGAGGTGGAAGGGGAGGTGATGGGCGGCGGTGTGCTGGCAATGGTGGTCATCGCTGTTGTTGTTGTTGTTGTTGTTGACGATTGTTGTTGTTTTGGTTTTGGTTTGGAGTGGAGCTGCAGGGTGGTCGACATGTAGGAGGAGCAGTAGGAAGAGTGAGGAGGAGGAGGAGGAGACACGAGTGGAGTGTGGGTGGAAGACATGGTAAGGGTGGATGGATACAAGATAGATAGATGGATGGACAGACGAGATGGAGCGACGAGAGACCATCAGTGGAGGAGGAGGAGGAAGAGAGAACGAGAGAAGGAGGGGTGAAAAAAAAAATACATAGCAAACAAAAAAAATACATAGCAAACAAAAACCTCCCACTTAATTAACAAGGATGAGGGTTAAGTTAAAGCAAAGCGGTAAACATAATAAACATCAAAGGAATAAAAATACAACCTAGAGGAAAAATAAACAGCACAACCAAACACGGACAGAGAAAGAGAGAGACGCCGAGGCATAACATTATCCAAACAAACACGGAGAGGCGAAGGGAAGGAGGAAATTGAACGCCGTAAAAATTCGCCACAATAATAAAAACAACAAACTCATACGCAGGGAGCAACTCGGAAGGCAAAAAGACGACCCTGAACGACGACTTGATTACGAAAAACAGCAAATAAAGTAAGTAAACAAGCGGGCACGATGAGAGAGAGAGAGAGAGAGAGAGAGAGAGAGAGAGAGAGAGAGAGAGAGAGAGAGAGAGAGAGAGAGAGAGAGAGAGAGAGAGAGAGAGAGAGAGAGAGAGAGAGAGAGAGAGAGAGAGAGAGAGAGAGAGATAATAGTGGTGGGAAAGTTTGGGGATGAGCCTGGACCGCACTATCAGGTGAGCGGACGGACAGGTAAGGTAGGCAGGTAGGCAGTCCAGGAGCTCCCCCGGCGGCCGTTCACATTAAGTTTATAAAGTATTCACCCACGCGTATATACCGTCGATTGTTCTCCCGCTCGTAAATACTCATCGGTGACTCAACCCCACATGGAAAAGTCGCAGCCTCCATGAATAATAGAAGAGGAGAAGTTTCCAGGGGGGTTCCTCACTCATTCTTACTCTCCATCCTTCTCTCCAAGTCTCCATCTCCTCCCTCCCTCCCTCCCTCTCTCCGATCTTTAACTGGCTCACTCCCAAAATAAGAGCGCAGATAAAAGTATAAGCAGGAACAAACACTCGTACAAGCAGACAGGCAGTCGAACAAACAAAAGCCCGCATTCATACATAAATATTCACAAGATAACCTGACACGAAGACAGATTTGCAGCACACACACACACACACACACACACACACACACACACACACACACACACACACACACACACACGTTCATCTTCCTCCCCAGCATCCCTTCAGAATCACCCTCACGTCCTTTCATACATGTTCATCCACTATTTCATCCACACTAAGCAACCGTCTCTCTCTCTCTCTCTCTCTCTCTCTCTCTCTCTCTCTCATGTACACTGGAGGGCCTTGATGCAAAACACCGATAAGAATTAGCCTCATGCACCCTGTAGAGGAGGAGGAGGAGGAGGAGGAGGAGGAGGAGGGGATAGTTGTGATATTGATCGTGGTAGAGATAAGGAGGGAAAAAAAGACGAAGAAGAAGAAGAAGAAGAAGAAGAAGAAGAAGAAGAAGAAAAAGAAGAAGAGAAAGTAGTACAAGTAATAGAAGTGAAGGTAAAAAAGAAAGAGAAAGAAAAAGAGAAGCAAATAAGAAAATAAAAACGAAATAAAGCAAAGAAAAAACATACAAAAAAAAAACAATTGGAGGACGAAAAACAAGAGAGAAAAGAGACACTTGTTGTTAGATGCTTTACGACCCCTTGAACCCCTTAATGAGGTTCTTAAAAAGGGGAAAGGATGGGGGGGGGGGGGGGTTCGGGGGGACTGAGGTGGAGGTAGGTATACTTGGGAGGTCAGTGGCTGGGCTCGCGGCGGCGGTGACCTTTGACCCCGTGCACACTTCCAGAGGCAAGAACGATTTCCGGTTGTGATGGGTTTATGATGGCAAGATTAGAGTGTGTGCGTCCGTGTGTGTGTGTGTGTGTGTGTGTGTGTGTGTGTGTGTGTGTGTGCAAATATTGGCGAGCTGAGGTGTTGTTTACATGATCTTTATCGGTTTATTGCACGTGAGAGGGTTGTGAAGGGAGGGGGGGTGGGGGAGCGTCTTGGCACGGTGGTGGAGGTGGAGAAGAAGGTGGAGGAAGAGGTGAAGGAGGAGGTGGAGGTAGTTGTGGCTGAGGCTTTATGTATATTTAGTTTTCCTACTGCAGCGCGGAAGGGATAATTTACACACACACACACACACACACACACACACACACACACACACACACACACACACACACACACACACACACAACCCCCATCCCCCACATACACAGACACACACACACACACACACACACACACACACACACAGAGGCGGGAAGGTGTGAAGCTAACACGCAGTACCCACCATTAGCGATAATCTCCGCTGACCCGAAGTGACGGAGAGTGTCGGGGAGAAGGAGGGGGAAGGTGGGCAGAGAGGCGGAGACGAAGGGGGATGGGGCATGATCAGGAAGCTCAAGAATGGAAGAGGCAAGCATGGGAGAGGCACTCAGCAAGAAAGGCTGAGTTAAAGAAGGGAGGATGAAAAGGAAGAAAGAGGCAAAGAGGAAGGGAGAAAGAAATAAGAGGTTGGAAGGAATAAGGAAAACATGAAAATTTGGGTGGAGTGAAAAAGGAGAGACTTAATAAGGAAACAGAGGAGAAAAGAGACAAAGAGGGAAGAATGGAGCAATGAAGGAAGGGAGTGAGTAAGTAATGATGGTAGGATGGAAGTGGAAAAACATGAAAATTGGGTGAGAAGTAGTTACGACAGAGGAAAAAACTGAGAATGGGAAGGAGTGAGGAAGAAGCAATAAATAAAGGAAGAAAGGAAGGGAGAAGAAAGCCGGGAGGGGAAAGAAAAGGATAGAAAGGAAGAGAAACGCACGGAAGGAAGGAAAAATAAAGGACGAAGAGCCGAGGAATGAAATAGCAAAAAAAAAAAAAAAAAAAAAAAAGCCAGGAGAGAAATAAAGGTAAGCAAGAAAAGAAGGAGAAAGCAAAAAAACAAAGTAAAAACGCAAAGAAAGGAAGAGGCAAGGAGATAAGAGAAGCGTGAAGGTAGGAAGGGAGTAACAAGGTAGGAGGTGAAAAACAAGGATGGGGAGAGGGCGAATAATGCAATAGGAAAGACTTACTGAGGAGAGGAGGCGTGAGGGGCTGGCGGGGGTGAGGGATGTACAGGTAAACGATGGGTACACGCTCTTCTGGGTCTGAAGGCACAGGACATAGGGACGGGAGGCGTATTTCCCTTCTCTGTACGGGTATATGGCGCCCACTCTTGAACAGGTTAGGTTGTTAGGTTAGGTTAGATTTAGTTAGAGTTAGGTTAGGTTAAATTGGAGTTATAGAGGGTGATTTTGAGTGGGTCGGGAGGTTTATTTCCCTTCTCTGTACGGGTATATGGCGCCCACTCTTGAACAGGTTAGGTTGTTAGGTTAGGTCAGGTTTGGTTAGGTTTAGTTGGAGTTAGGTTTGGTTAGGTTTAGTTGGAGTTAGGTAAGGTTAGGTTTAGTTGGAGTTAGGTAAGGTTAGGTTTAGTTGAGCAGGGTTAGGTTAGTTGGAGTTAGTTGGAGTTAGGTTAGTTAGGTTTGGTGAGTTAGGTTAGGTTAGGTTAGGTTAGGTTTGGTTAGGTTTAGTTGGAGTTAGGTAAGGTTAGGTTTAGTTGGAGTTAGGTTAGGATAGAATGAGTTGGAGTATTATGGAGTAATTTTGAGTGGGAATCACAATGAGTATTCTCCAGAACACCCATGGTTAATTTCGAAGCTACAGCCGAGTTGTCTTCACTGAGGGACCACATACTCATAGATTGGGCGGTCGGAGGAGGAAGTGAAACATGGAGAGGGAAGTGGAAGATGGAAGAAATGGAAGAGAAACAGTGTGGCAGGAAAGCTTTCAATTTAGTCTGACTGTCAAATTTAATGATTCACATTCCTATTAGGGAAACCAGAGGAGCGCTTCTTCTTCAGCTAAGTGGCCTTTTAAGACGGGCGATCATTGATAAGAAGTCACTGCATTTACCGCCGGACAGGACAACGAAAAAGGGAAACCTAGGATGACACACAGCACTTAATGGCACTTCGGTGTAGCGCCTGCCTCTGTATTTGACCACAGAAGCTCGGGTACGATGCAGCATTATCTCACCGCGCATCATAACTTTACTGGGTCGGTCCCATTTACATCTCTTATCAAATTATCCATCTTCTCCTTGATCAACTTTATTTATAACTCCTTTCTGTGTCTTCAGTGTGTTGGGGTTATAGATTTTATGACATAGTATTTGTATTCTTCCGACACTACTATCCCACCATGTTAAATAATAATAATAGTAATAATAATAACAACAATATGTTGCGGTCTTATTTACTTCTTCAGGAGAGGTAAATTGACTCACCTAATATGGCAGAGATTTGAATGGCACCAACATTAACCTCTATTTGCTGCCGTGACACATGAGAGGTGAGTTGGGGAACGACGGCATGGAACAGAGTAGCTTGGAGTGTATCATCGGAGCAGTTGGTCTGAGGAAGAGAGGGTCAGGCGGGTAGGGATGCAAGTGTGGTGGTAGTGTGTTGGAGGGATGCGGAGGTGTTGTCCATCGTAAGTGGTGGGTTAATGGATGACAGAGCAAGTGGAGAAAGGTGATTAGAAGGTGGTTCGAAGACGCTTAATTGGAAAGGAGGGACAGTTTATGATAAATGGAGCAGGAAGGCTAAGGACGAACGGAAGAAAGGAAGATAGGAAAGAAGGAAGGAGAAAGGGCTCACATAAGCACAACAAAAGGCACCTCACGCAACACAAGAGACATGCAAAAACGGAAAACAGTCACGAACACTTACATGAGAAGAACAGCCATGCAACTCTGGCGCCGAAGGGAAGGAGAGTCACACGTCCTTTCCCGGCAGAGTGCAACGGCCGCTGACTGACTCACGCATCGGAGCCACCTGCGTCGCCCCTCGGAGTGACGGATGGGGGCGATCGCTGATACCTCCACGATACACTCACTGGAAGAAAAGAACATACGGGATGGTTAATGCGTCGCTGCACATTCATACCAGCGAACAGGAAGTCAATGTTTTACTGTGCTGGATACTTTCTCTTGATAACAATTATATACCACATGGTCCACACTGAAGCCGTTAGTATGGAATAAGTTATTTTAGTTGTTTATTTATTTCTTTGTTATTCCACAAGACTAATAAGAACATGATACGAATTTTCACAGAGTTGATTTCTTTCTTATTATATCACTTAAAAAAAAAATCATAGAAGCTGACGTAATAATAAGACCCTCATTTCTTATTTTATGATCATTTATTGATTTTACTCTTGTTCTCACCCTCAACTGAAAGCCAAAGTTGTGGAGGATTATGACCCAGTAACCTAAAACAAACGGAGTGGATAATAAGCATTTTTCATCATTTATTACTTTACTTTTGTTTTCACCCACACAACACTGCACGGAGGAGGGGAAGGCGGTCCCGAATTAACGGCAAACAAATCAACCAGTCAGCATTTTCTTTTCTCATCGCTTCCAGGCTGAATCATCGCGGAGTTGCCGGCTGTCACTGCTCTCCGTCGATAAGGCCGTCATACGATGGCACAATAATATTATCGAGTAGTTAGTTCCGGGTAAGTTTTCCTCACACACACACACACACACACCTGAGTCTTGGCGCTGCTCATTCTTCATTTTAATACTGTGGCTCAAGTGATCTGAGACACTATTTTTTTCAACATGCTTTAATTATTTCAGTAGGGGATTATCAGGACACCTCTGTAACAAACTTTCTTTCTCTTTGAAACTTGACATGTATTTTCCTTGGGAGCGGCGTTGTTTTACTTTTAGTTTTGTATTGCTCCTTGGTTCTGACTCCTCCTGCATAAAAAAAGCATTCACTACTGAGGTGCTACAAGTATTCTTTTACAATAAGCGAGTGAACTTTTGAGGCGATAAAAGCTTAATAAAATGAAAAGCGAGCAGCTAATTAGAACTGAACACCAGATTGGTTCAAATTATACGAATCATACACGGTCTGCCTCAGAGGGATTTAGGTTTGGATGCGTTCAGGAGTCTATTAAAACTGGATACGAGATCGCTTGAGTAAGATAAAAGAGCAATATAATGGCGAACTCGAAGAATTTTAGGTTTCTTAATTCCCCAGAGATATCAAGACCATTTTTTGCGGTGACCTGTTTTGTTTGATAACGCGCCGAGTCTCTTTAATTAACAAAGGAGGTGAGTGATATTTGAAGAGAAAGAACTGAGCAAATGCTTCGACAAGTAAAAAACTAACTAATGATGACTTTGAGGACATGACCGTATTCTTCAGCCATTACGCCGTCACCAGCACTCTCATCACCATCACAGCACCAAACACCACCACCACACCCCATTCATCGCTTACCATCCCTATAATCACCGTCATCCCCAGTTTAGTACCGATTACCGCCACTCCTCCACCACCACCACCACCGTCACCATCGCCATAACCACCATCATCCACGCCTCGCTGTCACACATCCTGCCTGTCATAATTACAACCAGTATCAACATTACTACCTTGATCGCGTCCACCAGTAATATTAGCAAGACCACAAATATTAACCCTATCACCACGTCGTTCATCAGTCGCCAATATCCACACCACAGTTTCCACGACCGTCACACTCACCAAAAGCACCACCATTACCGTCGCCGCGGCTATCATCACCAGCTACCCCTTCCCCACGTCCTCCCATCCATGAACAGTCCACTCTTTCGCCCTCTTTATCTCGACAACACACTGCTCGTATTTCACTGCCAATCATAGACGTCACCCAAATCCCAAGTAAGCCGTATTCCTGTAGTGGGTCTGAATTCCTAAAGCAAATTAAAGAAAGTACACAGTTACATAAAAAGTGACCCGAACGGCGGTGCTCCTCACGTAAATTTGCGAGAGATAACCAACGCGTAAATAAGAATTACGCCATTTGCCGGGGAGTCGACGGTGTCAGGCGAGTGTCATTACGCTAACTTTATTAAGGGGAACTAAAGTGCCCCGCTATTTATTCTACACAGGACCAGTCTTTACCAGATCACAATCGAAGGGGAGCTGCGGTGGCGGTTCTTTGTAGGTACGATTATGTGTTTGGGAAGTGTGTGTTGGGCCCTTACCCCCCACTGCCCCCTCCTCCTCCCCCTCCTCCAGGTCCCCCCCTCCGAAGATTGGCTACGTGATGGGCGCCACACCTGCACCCGACAAGCACCTCTTAACAGATCGACAAGAGAGGTACCAGAGGCTGCCGAGGTGTTCCGCAACCCTGTGATTATGTCATTTGTACCAGAAATGACCTCTATTCACAGCACTTCAGGCGATGCTTGCCAGTGCTGGGAAACAGAAGGGAAAGGAAGGGAGGAAAGGAAAGAAGAGAAGGGAAAGGAAGGAAGGCAATGGTGCAGTGTATAAGCGTGCATGGACCACCTCTCTCTCTCTCTCTCTCTCTCTCTCTTCTATTCCTCTGCATGTGCAGTTAAGCAGATAACCACCCTCAGGCGAGTGCTCCATTTCGGTAACAAGATTTTGGAGATGCAGCAGACGCCCCAACCTCAAGCGCCCCCTCACACTCTCTCTCACACACACACACACACACACACACACACACACACACGCACACACACACACACACACATTAACACGTTCAGGTCTGTAATACAGCCAAGAGTTCCTGGTTCTGATTCTTGGTCGTAGTGGAGACAAACTAGCGTATCCTACACTTGTGTCACTTTTCCAGCCCATTCAGCAGTGAATGGATACAGGTCCCAGTCATTGATTGTGTCCCGCCTCCCGGAAGACACCGCCACACTGCACACACGGCACACACACACATGTGACACACACACACACACACACACACACACACGCACTTCCATGCATGTCTATACAAATACACTTAAGCAGCAGCACGGCGATGAATCAGCTAAAGCAAACAGAAGCGTACCCAAGCGGCCACATTTACAGCTTATTTAAACTAGTGATTGGATTTTCTTACAATCTTGTGAAAGCTTTATCGAAAATTAGTCCGGGTGTGTGGCGGCCACTCAAAGGCGGCCCGTGACCAAGGCAGTGATGAGGCACGCCAGGACGCTAACAGCAAAAGGAATCGAAAAGAAAACTAATTATAAAACGTACTCAGTATTGGCACTAGTTGAAAAAAATATCGTTAATTAGATCCTGAAGTGATGTATGTAGCTCTCCCCACACAAAAAAAAAAAAGTCAACTAGAGAAATGCACTTAAAATATACTAAACAAGTTATGAGTCCAATTCAGTTCCAGAAAGCGGTACACAAGGCGAGTCAATGGGACACAGGGAGACGAGAGGAGGAACGAGGGAGGAGGAGATAAACACGCACAACCGAGATTTTTACCCCAATTATCGTATACCACGACCTCGACGAGCACAGTGCACACACCACTATATACTCAGAAAACGACTTCGGGGTTTATGAATATTTTATAATCTTACAGAGAAAAACGTATACTTATCTTTCAAGCAGTTTTCAATATTAGCTCAAGGAACATTTTGGAATCATAGAATTTGCTGTGGGCGGCGGGCGACATCAAAGACAGCAAGAGAGAACGCATTTGGCTGAACCAAAACGGAGCGGCGCTGTCTGATTTGTGAGCCTCAGGTTGCCACTGTCCATGCAGGGAATCGTGGGCGAGCGGAACATATTCATGCGGTTACATCATTTGGAGGTGTGCGTGCGTGCGTCCACGTATTTCTCCTTAACTGGGGATGATACGACTCTGCCAGGCATATCATTCGAAAACTTTTGAGCGAGCAATATCGCGAAAAAATGTGTTAAAGTAAAAATGATAATGAAGCCTGGGCGTACGGGGATGCAGGGGAAGTGATGGATGGATGGGATGCAAGGGCGGGGGCTGCATCATCAGTCTTGCGCCCCACCACTACTGTGCCTCGCTCTGCCTGTCTTTACGAGGTCTGGCGATCCTGCTCTTGTATTAAATAAACAACATTCCCTTTCCTTCTTTTTATCCCGCACATGTTCGGAGCAGACACTTAATTATCAAAAGAACGAAAGATGAAATTGTTTTCCGTAAACTTGAGCTGATACGCACAGTTGCCCACCAAAATGTCGGTCCACTGCCGACTAATAGAATAAAAATTGAGCGAAAACGAGAGGTGAACGGTGCTAACCAGGAACGGTGCATTTTCGACCCTTCTCACGTACTTTCGCCTAACTCACGTCGCCATAGTGATTATTATGCTCTATTTAGGAAGTGATGACAGCACGCCCAGTACCATTGCTGATTTCATGGAGACTGACCTACAACTTATTCTGCGGAAAGTGATAACCTCGCTAATGATGGAATTTTAGTTATTGTTTTCTGGCGGGTCCTGATCATTACTCCCTTGTCTAGTTAGCGGAGCGGTCTTCCTTCACAGTACGGTTATCTGTCCTTTTATCTAAACCACTGAGGTGAGCACACGGCTTTGATAAGATTAAATTAAAAGCTCGGTGCTCCTGGCCAAGCCGTTATAAGAGTAGCTCATGAGGGAAGATTGACGAGTTTTTAATGCGACTAAACAAGTTACATTATAAACAGAATTATAGAGGAAGACTCGATTTAGTGTCGATGTGATATTTGTTATTCGAAAATATAATAGTACGCAAAGAAGAAAAATTAATGTGGAGGGTATTGAATTATTTCGTTGAGGCCGACGTGGAGGGCGCAGGATGATGTTAAAGAATGCTGTTACTACGATAATAATAATAATAATAATAATAATAATAATAATAATAATAATAATAATAATAATAATAATAATAATGATAATGAATAAAAACTACATCAAAATAAATCAAAGTAATCAACAAGAAAAGTTACATGATGCTTGAGAGGATGAAGACAGAGATAATCAGTCATATCTCTCTCTCTCTCTCTCTCTCTCTCTCTCTCTCTCTCTCTCTCTCTCTCTCTCTCTCTCTCTCTCTCTCTCTCTCATCTCATCCACACCCCCCTCATCCACCTCCCCCAGCAGCTTCCCCAGCCCCGGCAGACAGAGGAGGCAGGCATGCAGGAGCCTCGGCCGGTCTTTATGAATGGCACACACGGCGTCGACAGCCACATGACCGTCACAGAGAAGACCGAGAACTGACCCTAACGTCCCCCAACGGAGTGTGTGTGCCAACGTCTCGTCACACCTGCAAGCCCTCGCAAAGTGTACCTATAGGAGCAGACTTCGATTCCTACGGCCAGCACTTGGGTACAAATGACGAAGCACCAGTGTGGCCAACTTCATCCAGCGCCCACCACACGCCGGGGTCTTTAGCGCCGCATACTGAGCAGCAGCCTTCCCCGCCGTGTCTCCGCTGCCACGACACTCTGAATTTGGGACGAGACTTGGCCATACGGAACGGGAGGGGCGTCCACTAAACGAGGGCAGTAAAGGAGGAGGTGGAGAGGGTGGACGTGAGACGAGATGGAGTGCTGACCTAGGGCGTGAAGGTGGAGGACTGCGTTTATTAAGGGCGGTGTGAGTGTGTGGTTGCGATCAGGATGGTGGCCAGGGCAACTAGTGGCTGGTTAATGATGGGCGTTGGTGAATTAGGGCAGGTCGGTGGTGTATGGTGAGGTGAAGCAAGATTGGGCAGGCGGTGGTCAGATTATGGGGGTGGGATGGTGTTTTGATGCGGCGAATTGGGGAAGAGAAGGTTGGTACTGGGCAGGGGTGAACTTGGAGGGATAAGCATAGGGCGGGATGGACACGTGGATGGGTGGGAGGTGGGAAGGAAACGAAGAGGATGTGGACTTTGAGACAACGAGGTGATGGACAGGGTGGGCAAAAGGGCGGTGGTGGGGTGAATCAAAATATATAGAGAGCAGAATGACCTAGTGGATGAGAGGCAGTTGGTGGTGGTGACGTGATGAAGCAGAAGCGCAGTATTGGTGTCTGGGATGTAGTGTTGCAAGGGATGAAGAAGTCGTCGTATACAGTGGAAACCGAACATTGAGGCTGGGAGGGGAGGAGAGGTGAGCGATCTGACGGCAGGTGCAGGTGGGGCTGTAGAGAGAGGAGAGGGGCATGGAGGTGGTGGAGGGGAAGGAAAGGGCGTCGGTCGGCGTGTAAGAGGTAAGAGCAGAGTTGTGTTCGGCGCCGTAGCCACCGGAAAGCGACGCCCCCAAGTGGCTTCAACCAGACCTGACAGAGGGGGCAGGAGGCTTGCCGTCATGGCTGTACACATTAACATAACACACACACACACACACACACACACAAAAACACACTAGCAACTATCAGTAAAATCTAACACCAAATTACACTCTGCTTTACAAATGAGTATAATCCCGAGTCAACGTGTGCACACCATCTAGTACATTCATATTTTGCTATTGTTGAGCGATGGAACTAGGTGCTGGTGCTGTTTTCTTTTTATATTGACAGTAGTAGTAGTAGTAGTAGTAGTAGTAGTAGTAGTAGTAGTAGTAGTAGTAGTAGTTGTACCAGCATCAGCAGAAACAAAATAGTAATACTGATGACGAAAAAGAGAAATCAAAACGTATGGTCAAAGTGAACGAAGATAAGAATAAGACACCATGACCAAGTAACAGATAAAAGGAACCAAACTACACTTAGTGGATAATTATGAACAGCGTGAAGGACACAAGATAGGATGAAAAATACCAGAAGAGTAAAATCCTACGAAATCCTTCTCAGTGTGCAGCAAAAAACATGTTCTTAACCGAAACCTGACTAGGCCTACAGTGTAAACCTTTTGCTAACATCTTCATACAAGCTTCTTTTGGCTCCACTACTGCTTTCCTTCGGCTAACATAAACTAGTCCCCCACCTGTCACACCTGCCCTCGCTTCCACCACGTCTGCAGCTACATGACCTGCACTCTGGCCCTCCACTCCACTCCTCTACAGCATAAACAATCCAAACTACCCCACTACCATTCCACGACAAATACACTTTACAGCTGACACGCCTCGAACACACTCCACTCCTGCACTACACCTCCCCACACTTCCCTTATTAGCACATCCCACGACGGCTACACTTCAGTTTACAGGAGGCGCGTCCCAAACACCTTGCACTACACCGGAGACACTTCATTCCTGCACTGCACTTACACACATCTTAATTAATGGGCAATGCTACTACTGTTACCACATACCACGACAGCGCCACACTTCACTTTACAAACACAACGTCCTGACTACCTACATAATCCTCCAGCACTCTCTCAAGGTCATCACACCTGCAGTAATTCCACCGTCTCCATCCCTCCTCCTTCCAACACCTACCAGCTACAAGGGCTCAAGCGGCACATAAATTACCACTTGTTCTTTGGGGCGGATAAAAAACACGTAACTACCACCGTGACAACACTAACAACCATGCAAATCAGGCATGAGTTACGTGCGAACTGCGAGTTTCCTAAATTTACATTAAAGTAAATCTTAGTGGTCAAAAATATGAAGGTAAAAATAAAAGTAAAGGAAAATGTTTGATTTATTATATATATGAAAATAAGCTTAACAGAAAAGGGTTTGAAGCAGTAAGTACGTATTAGACAATAAACATTTAGAGACTTGAAAAGAAAGGAATATATAGTAAGTCCTAAGTAAAGAATGCGATGCAAACTTGAACGACATTCTTTCTCCTGAGCAATCGGCCTCTGAGGAAGCAACAGCCGCTCACGAGACACATTCATGAATTCCTGAACATAATGGAAGGCAACGAGGCCGTCAAGCCGTCAGGAGCAGCAGCCCTGCAGCGTCGGGCGTCAGACGAGGCATTAGCTAAGTATGTCGTTAGCGAGGTTAACGAGCTTTTAGCGCCGGGGAGCCACCACAACGGGGTGTCGGTCTCTCGCCCTCAACCTCATTACGAACTGATTTAATGGCAAGATTATACCTTCTCAGCGGCCCGGCGATGGGTATGCAAAAGACTCGAGCACTTTGACAACTTATTTATGACGTGCGAGGACGGTGTGCTGTGTGTCTGGGTGCGGCGACGGTGGGGTGGTGCTGTGATGGCTGTGGTTGTCGGCGGTGTGTGTGGAGGCAACAACTTTACTGAGGCTGGAAAAAATGCGTCCAGTTTTATGATGTACTGCAATGGCTGCTCTGGGGGTGGGCTGTATTAAGGTTTCTTGTGGAGCTGAGGTTACTTGGTGGCGTTAACATTACAGAGTCGGCAAATGGTTAATGGTGTAGCTGGTGGCTCAGTGGCTCTTGCGGATTGTGGTGTGCCTGGAGCGTTCTTGTGCGGCCAGGCGGTGTACACTGTCTGGTGTTTGCCTTTGCTGTCATTACTGCCATTGAACGCTGGTTACCTGGTTCATGAGGCGCTTGGTCTGTCATGGTTCATTGATTTGATGGGCTTGATATACATGTTTTCCTTCGGCCGACAAGCTGAGTTCTCCGCCTTGTCTTCTCTCCCAGCCGAGGGCCGCCGCCGTCGTCACTGCCGCCGCTCAAAGTCCTCAATCACTCTTTCCTCGTTAGCACCTGAAACACTCCTCAGCTCTCCTCCTCGCTCATCCATCATCCTTTCTCCTCTGCTTCAGTTCGACCTCCTCTTCCCTCCTCCTCTTCTTCCTTCGTAAATCATGGAGAGGCCTGACCCGCCATCGTCCATCATTGACTTCAACGGGGAACAGCTCTTTCTACTTTCAAATCCCAAGTAAAGTACATCTCGAACGTGCACTTCAGCACCACCCAGTCTCGCCTGTCTTTCCGCCTCATGAGTCCCTAAATTCCTTCATCCCTGTACATTGTTATCCTGTTCGAACGAGCGATAAGCATTTCTTAGACCTAATCTCGGATCTTTTGGGGCCATTTACAAGTGTGGCGGATTTATTGCCTTACATATTAATGCATTTTACGATCTAAATCTTGGAACTCATTGCTAAGTTGCCGTAATCATCACTGCAGCTCAGCGAGGCGCCCATTATCACGGATTATATCTCGAGGCGCTCATCCCGCACCGCACGAGATCAGGGCGAGATGATCCTCTGTGGTGATCAGCGCGCGGGCATCGGAGGCGGCCAGGCGTGGATCACCCGCCTGCCTACTCATCGCTTATCACTGTCATTTTGCAAAATCTTAACCAGTACCCAGCATCCTCCGTAAACCAGTGACCCTATCATCAGCAGAAGGAAGAGTGATAGCCATATTATCGCGACAGATATCAGAACACCGGTAAAAAGCTTATCTCTAATTAACTTGCGGGGCCCGTCCGGTGCAGGGCGGGAAGGAAATATACCTCCTGCGAAGATTTGGTTCGAATAATACATATGAGGCTGCCTGATGCAATGTGTGAGCAGTGGAGCAAAGGGATGCGACTTATCTAGAGCCGAGAATGATTGTGTTTTTATGCTTACTAGAATGACACGGCATTATCTGGTGTCCGTTGAATTGTGGGAAACGTTTTTCCTACATAAACCTTCTCATGCGATCATAAGCCAAGCATCGTGGCATAATGAGACAGTCAGGACAACCGAGCGGGTTGAAAAAATACGAACATTCAACAATTTTGAAGTGACGGACGGGCGGACCGCCATACCAGGGACGAGGGGGAGGGGCTGTGGATGCACGAGAATGAAGAGAAAAAAAGAAAAACGATAAAGAAGAGGAAGAGGAGGAGGCGGAGAAGAAGGAGGAGGAGGAGGAGGAAACATGGAAACATGAAAATACAGGCAACATAAAACTTATTTGGTAATTATGAGGCCCTCTGGTGATTTAATCTGTCCCAGTCACTTCAGTGCCAGCAGAGCAGATGGCACTTCAATATGAACCTTCAGTTTACTCCTGACAAAACGAAATAACGGTCGATGCTATTTTGAATATTAATGGTTTTCGCACCTACTACTTTTGCAGAAAGATTATTCCATTTAAAAATAAACTCTTCCCAATGTTTGTGCCACATCGCCTGCTTGGATTACGAAAACCATCATTTCTAGTTCTTAGGATGGTTTGTAGCTCAACGAACTTGCAGTGATGAACGTTAATGAAATTATTCAGATACTTGAAGACCAGAATTATATTTCTTATGCGTCTTTTTTTTTCAGCGTATAAGGTTATGTCACTTTTTCGTTCGTTATACAACTGAGCCCTTTAGGACGGCATGTTTTTGTCGCGCAACCTCCCTAGTAATTAAATGTCCTTCCTGTAATTAGGGGACCAAAATTGCCCTGCAGTTTACAGAGGTCTTACAAAGGAATTGTACAAAGATGACATTACTTCCAGTGTCTTACACTGAAGAAGAGGAGTCAGAAGAAAAAGAAGAACGAAAAGAACAAAGAAGATAAAGAAAAGAAAAGAAGAGGAAAAGGACAAAGAAAAGGAGTAGAATATGAAGAAGAAGAAAAGAAGAGGTTACAGAAAAGAAGAAGAGACAGAAGATGAAGAAGCTGATTCATTGGGCTGTATCTTCATGGCGCCGAAACTACAACCAGAGAAGGAAAAAAAAAAAGAAAGGAAAACGAGGACGAGGAGGCGCAGAAGAAAGAAGCAGAACTGGTGAGCCAGGCGTAACAGGAGCAAGAAGAGAGGAAGAGGAGAAAGAGGAGAAGGTGGAGGAGGAGAGGAGATAGGGCAGCAGGGGAAAGGCAGAGGGCATCATGAGGATTAACACAAAGAACTGAGTATCGTCAACTCCAGAATTAGCCGAGTCTAACAGGACGACTCACACGATCCTATCTGCCGAGACTTAGAGGACATGGTGGGAAAAGAACCGCCCACGTGTATATTACGTGGCTGGGATTCCTCTACCCCATTCCCTCCTTCTGCTCGCTTTCTAGCTTCTCCTCCATTCTCTCCTCCTACTTCCCTTGCTAGTTATCTCCTCCTTATTGCCTTACCTGCGATTCCTTCACCCCCTTCTCCTTCTTCTCCTTCTCCTTCTGCTCCTCCATCCTCTCCTCCTACTTTTTTTGCTTGTTTTCTCATTACTTGGTTTGCGATTCGTCCATTCCCTTCTTCTTCTTCTTCTCCTCAGCCTCCTCCTTTTCCTGCTTGTTATGTTCTCTCCTCCTCCTCCTCCTCCTCCTCCTCCTCCTCCTCCTGATCTTCCCCTGATCTTCCTTCATTTCCTTTACTGTCTGGGTCATATATTCTTCGTTCCTTCTCCCGCTTCTGCTTCTATTTTTTATTTATTTTATCGTCTCTTGTTTTTTCTCCTATTAATCCTCTTTGTTTCTCAGTTCTTTCTTTCTTTCTGTTTTTCTTTTTCTTCTATATTTTCTTCTTCTTCTTTTTCTTTTCTTTTTTCTTCTTCTTCTTCTTCTTCTTCCTGTGTCCCGTGGTTCATTGTTCCCCACAGGCTCAAGGGTTAAAGAGATGAAAATGAGAAGACTGAGAACCTAGACAACGCGGAGCTACATAGCAAGGCCCCAGTTTTATCCTTACATTTTCTCCTCCTCCTCCTCTTCTTCTTCCGTCTCCTCCTACTTCTCCTTCTCCTGTTCCTCCATTTCTATACCTCTTATACTCTGTATTCCTCCTCCTTCTCTCCTCCTCCTCCTCTCTTCTTCTTCCTCCTCCTCCTACTTCTCCTCCTCCTGTTTCTCCATTTCTATACCTCTTTTATACTCTTATTCCTCCTCCTTCTTTTCCTCCTCCTCCTCCTTCTACTTCTACTCCTCCAAATGGTCCTACCTCCTCCTCCTGTTTTTCCATTTCATTTTTTTTCCTCCTCCTCCTCCTCCTCCTCCTCTCGACAGCATCCCCAGACCAGCTAAGTTACGGCGAGGAAGAATTACCCGGCGGAGTAAAGAAAATGTTTAATGCGACCATTAGTGGCGATGGTTATCAGCGGCGGAGCTTGTTCCGCTGAGAGGAAGTGAACACGGATGCCGGCGACCGCAAAGTTTTCTTTTTACAGGTTTTCATTAATTTATATATTTCAGGTTGTATCTACATGCTGTCGTGTATCGGGGCAACGCTTACCATCGTTACGAGCGTCGAGTGGCATCCATGTCGAGTGAATTTGGTGTCTCCTGACGCTTGAGCACACAGCGAGAGCAGGGGAGGCGACGGAAAGCGCGGACGGCAACTTGTACGAGGAAACATACGGCTGCCTTCCATCATCCGCCTGTCAATAGATAATCTCCGGACTCCAGTAACTCCCGAGAGGTCAGATCAACGACTACGCGCGGTGCTACGTGGATAAGTCAGCACATTACTCCCTTGGGTACGCGGTGCAGGTGGGTACTCAAGGGTGAACACTTTCCCTTAAGGTAGCAAGTACTGTTTCGCGCACAGAAGGGTGAAGTGTTCTAGTAGTAAATCTGCAGAGAATCTTGCCTGATGACGCCTGCATTAGCCACAAGAACGTGTCAGCGCAGCGCCGGTAAAAGAGTGGAGCCCTAAGTACTTCTGGTCACTTCCAGAACAATGTGTACCGTTAGGAGGAGGGCGATGGACTGCAAGGACGCAATATTACTTTTCTTCGTCTTTTCTGATAATTGCAACAGTGAGTAATTCTGGTGATGATGAGCTGTAATAGTTGAACAGCGCTCCAGTAAGTTGTGGCCCATTAACTTCATTAGAAAAGACCCTTGGAACTCCAGACTCTAATTAGATATCTTCATTAGGCCTGTCTCATTATTTCGCATAGAATGTACAGACAGAACAGCAACTTTATACCACTCGACGTTTCTCTCATCTGGCAGAATAATGCCCTCAGTGTTCCACCATGAGAGGGCGCCTTCAAGAAATGATACAACAAAGCGAGGCTGCGAGTTCTCAAGCGCTGGGCACAATGGGAGTCTGATTACACTCACAGGCCAAAATGAGGAACAACACGGCAGAACTACAGCGCCGCCTGGTGTCAGTGGCGCTTGGGGAGAACAGAGCAGACGGGCGGGGAGGCGCAGCAGTGTAGTGTGCGCTTGTAAGAATTCTACATGCAGACCAGACCTCCGAGAATTCGAGAAATTGATATCAGATATACCACATTGTACTGGTGATGTGGGGCCCTCATCTCTGACGTCGCTGCCAAACTACACACTCAAGCGAGAATCAACGAGGGGAGAGGAGCAAGAGAGGAGGGAGGAGAGCGCAGAAGTGGGAAAGGAGCAGAATTAGGAGGGAGGAGGAGGAAAGGAGCAGGGAGTATTAGGAGGAAGTAAAAAACACAAGAAAGGAAGAGGGAGGTGAGGGAGAGAGAGGAGATTACAAAGAAGATGAGGAAGAAGACAGAGAGAGCAGGGGGATGAGGGAAGGAAAAAAAGAAAAGAAAAAGAAAAAAAGAAAGAAAAAAGACGGCATACAGAGCAGGAGAGAAAGAAAGATAAAAGAGAGAATGAGGAGGAGGAGCAAAGGAAGGAAGAAGGAGGCGGAAAAACATGGGGGAGGAGAAGAAGAAGAAGAGGAGGAAAGAGGAGGAGGAGGAAAAAATTAAAACGCAAGCCACAAGCACTCCATGGCCTGAAGTTCCGGTGGACCTAAATTTGGGCCTGGGGTCGAGAGGAATAGAATTAATAATAGGAGATAATTCGAAGAGATCTGACTGATGCAAGGGAAGCACTTGCCAAAGTGGCTGGATTAGGGCGGATAGCAACAACACGTTTCACTGTTTACTCCTTCAGATAGCCGAGGCACTCGCTATAACGGGCTGGCGCTGCACTTCCCGCCGCGCTGCCTCCCTGCCTGCCCTCTCCCGCCGCCGCCATCCGTCCCTCCTCCCTCCACCAGCCACTAGCTACTCCTCCAAGGATTGAGTAGTGGTTGTTTGTTGCAAATGAAAAAGTCAGAAATCGAGAACACAGCCCGGTGAAGCGCTCTCTCTCTCTCTCTCTCTCTCTCTCTCCCTCTCTCTCTCTCTCTCTCTCTCTCTCTCTCTCTCTCTCTCTCTCTCTCTCTCTCTCTCTCTCTCTCCCCCTCTCTCTCTCTGCACCGTTTTTTCTCTACTATTTCTTTATTTGCTCAATGTCTACATCCTATTTTTTCTCCTTCTCTTTTCTCTGCAGAAGTTGAGTCATTTCTTTTCTTTGTCATTACTTTCTTTCAGTTTTCTTTTAATTTTGGTATCTTCGTCTCCACCCCCCCCCACCTCTCTCTCTCTCTCTCTCTCTCTCTCTCTCTCTCTCTCTCTCTCTCTCTCTCTCTCTCTCTCTCTCTCTCTCTCTCTCTCTCTCTCTCTCTCTCTCTCTCTCTCTCTCTGCAGCATGTGAAGCGTCCCAATGATATTCACCGGCCAGGCCCTTCTCCATATATGCACACCTCCCCGTACTGCATCACACGCACCTAACACGCCCCGCATGACAAATCACTCCTTCCCGCCGCCACTGCTTCACCACACACACACCGGCCTGGAGCTCTGTCAGCTTGTGGGTGGCATAACCTGTTTGGCTTTTGTAAAATACAAAGCAATTGAAGCAGTGTATTGACGAAAACTAGCTTCACATTCGATGCAAGAACTATGAGGAAATAATGAGAGACATTGATGCACCTGAACTGGAAATGGAGTTGAGACATTTCATTACTGTTGTCAGTAGAGAAAAAACTCTTACTACTGCTAAAGATTTCTTAATGTATATATGTAGTAATAATCTTCAGAAAATATACCCAAACACTGGAATTGTGTTGAGAGTTATGTTAACAACTCCAGTTACTGTTGCAAGTGTAGAGAGAAGCTTTAGTAGAATGAAAATAATAAAAAAAATATTTTGCGGTCAACAATGTCAGATGAGAGGCTCTCTGCTCCAGGAATCATCTAAATTGAACATGATGTTGCTAGATCTCGTAATTTTGATGATTAGGTTAATAAGTTTGCAAAACACAAAGCTCGAAAAAAACACAATGATCGTTTTGCATTTAAATCATCATACTTTGTTAAGAGAAACATTATTTTAGTACTCTGATAGGCCTGCTTATCATTCGTGCCCCACGTTGTGCCAGCTCAGCACCACTTAAATATATAACATCATCATTCATTGTTTTTTTAATAGCTGTACTCCTTACTATTACTGAAAAAATGTAAAACTCAGTTGTCTGTATGGGGCCCACATATATATTTTTTTTATTGGGGGGCTCACTACTTCTTGCTACTGCCTGGTTATTAATGTCATAAATTGTTACGATAACGTCCTAGTACAGAGATAAATAACTTACTGGTGTTTATATACTAGGACCTTATATCAAGTTAAGATATACAGATAAAATAGGAAATAAGATAATAGTAAACGATGCAATATAAAACCTAGATCTTGAAAATATAAGACATAAGGTTTTCCGTAAACAAGAATAAAATGATATAATACTAATAAAATAGGAATGTGCGTACACGTTGTCGTAAGATAATATAATAGCCATATACAAGAATGTTGTCATAAAATGTATAATAAAACAAAAATATCATATACATGAGTGTAGTCACGACTTGGAGAAAGTCTGTTCGTTAAAACTAAAAAAGATAGTTTTTTCAACTCATTTTGAAAATAGACATATTTGGTGTCCTTCACGTGATCAGGTAGGCTGTTTAGGTCCAGCTACCAGTAGAGACCTGTCTCCTATACAAGTTCTAGTTTTGGGAACAAGTAGTTGGTGTTGATGTCTTGTGTTGACATCGCGAGTCTCACTCACCTTAGGGGCAGAACAGCCAACCCGGCAATCTTTAACTCATTACATTATTCACAGTGATTCCCGACTCGTACTTGTACATATCACATATCTTCAACCACCTTAGCTCCCCTATATATGGTGTTGCATGGTCAAATTTATTGCACCAAGCGCAACTTTGGCTGTTGTTTTTTGCACCTGCTGGATATGGCATGCAGCACTATATCCCCATATCTTTAATCCGTACTTTATGATGCTCAATACGAAGGATTGAATTAAATGATTATGGTAAGGAAGGCGCGGGAAGGTTAATATGTAATGACGACGACCAAATGATATGGTAGAAACTCTAATGAAAAGAGCTCAGGGGAAAAGTTAGGAGGTTTAACCATCAGACAAAACGTTAATTAAATGAAGATGAGGGAAAGGAGGGACTAAAAATAGGAAGAACAGTTAGGAGAAAAAAGTTAATGAACGAATTGTCTCGTTGTGGAAAAACTGGTTAAATAAAAAAAAGGAAAAAAAACAAAGAGTAGCGGAAAAAGGTAATGCGATGAGGAAACAGTTGATGAAGTATCCGAAGGAAGAGAAGCGAGGCTGTTCAGGATGAGCACAGTCAGGTAGGAAAAAGAAGGAAAAATACATAGTAGAGAAATTTAAAAAATATAAAATATAAAGAAAATGAGGACAAAAAATAAATGTGTTGAGAAAACGTTAGATAAGTTGATTGACAGAAGAAAAGTGAAGTTGAAGAAACAGTAAAGTGAAGAAAATGGGTGAAAAGAGAAAGTTAAACGATGAAGAAAAAGTTGAAAAAAAGAGAAAAAGTAAAAAAAAAGTAAATGGATTGATGAAAGATTAGATAAGAGAAGTTGTTTAAAGGAAGGAGGAAGGTGAAATAATAAAGAAAAAGAAACAGAAGTTTTAAAAGAGAAGGAAAAGAAGACAAAAAAAAAGAAAAAAGAATTGGCTGAAGTAGTTTGTGGGTCATCTCGGGTCGGCAAAGGCTGATTCACCATACGTAAAATGACCGGTCCGTACCGCACCGTTCCGGACGACAAAATATTCTTCAGTGGGAAACCCAGTGTTGTGTTCACACCGCTACGGACCTGCACGTCTCCGGCGCGGACCGTCACAACCACTTGCCGGCGGGATTGTCGGAGAGAATATTTTGCAGGTCCGCGCCGGTACGGCCCGGCCCGGAGCCTGTCAGTGTTGGATAGTGTGAACACACTTCCGTCACCATGCAGCAAAGCGGACAGGCGTGGCCTCGGGGAGCGTAGCACCGCATTCATTCATTCTCTCTCTCTCTCTCTCTCTCTCTCTCTCTCTCTCTCTCTCTCTCTCTCTCTCTCTCTCTCTCTCTCTCTCTCTCTCTCTCTCTCTCTCTCTCTCTCTCTCTCTCTCTCTCTCTCTCTCTCTCTCTCTCTCTCTATCTTATGTATATGTATGTATGTATATATATATATATATATATATATATATATATATATATATATATATATATATATATATATATATATATATATATATATATATATGTTAGATGTATGTATGTATGTATGTGTGTGGGGGGGAGGGGAGGAGGGGTATGTGGGGGGTTATGGGTGTGGGTGTGGGTGGGTTATGGGTGTGGTTGGGTGGGTGTGGGTTATGGGTGTGGGTGTGGGTGTGGGTAGGTTATGGGTGTGGTTGGGTGGGTGTGGGTTATGGGTGTGGGTGTGGGTGGGTTATGGGTGTGGTTGGGTGGGTGTAGGTTATGGGTGTGGGTGTGGGTGTGGGTATAGGTGTGGGTGAGCTATAGGTGTGGGTGGGTGGGTGTGGGTTATGGGTGTGATTGTGGGTGGGTGGGTGGGGTGTGGATGTGTGTGGATGGGTGTGGGTGTGGGTGGGTGGGTGTGGGTGGGTGTAGGTTAGGGGTGTGGGTGTGGGTGGGTGTGGGTTATGGGTGTGGGTGTGGGTGTGGGTGTAGTGTGGGTGAGCTATGGGTGTGGGTGGGTGGGTGTGGGTGTGGGTGGGCTATGGGTGTGGGTGGGTTGGTGTGGTATATGGGTGTGGGTGTTGGGGTGGGTGTAGGTGTGGGTGTGGGTGTTGGTGGGTTATGGGTGTGGGTGTGGGTTATGGGTGTGGGTGTTGTTGTGGGTGTGGGTGTTGGTGGGCGTGGGTGGGTGTGGGGGATGGGGGTGGGTGTGGGTCATGGGGGTCGGTGGTGGGGTGTGGGTGGGTTATGGGTGTGCGTGTGGGTGGGTGTGAGCGGAGTACTAAATATTACTTTAATAATGTACACATACAAAAACAGGTTTACATTAAAAACGAGATGATTGAGTGCACATCAGTTTTACGTATATAAACATGGAGCCAAAGAAAGTGAGATAGAGATAGATGAGAGAGAGAGAGAGAGACCATTTTAACAGGTATAATGCTTATGTAATTATTTAATCAGTTGATATTATATCTACTCCCCTACTCTTCCCCCCCCCAACACATACCGTATTGCGTGTGCACATGTATGTATCTATGAGTCTCTCTCTCTCTCTCTCTCTCTCTCTCTCTCTCTCTCTCTCTCTCTCTCTCTCTCTCTCTCTCTCTCTCTCTCTCTCTCTCTCTCTCTCTCTCTCTCTCTCTCTCTCTCTCTCTCTCTCTCTCTCACACACACACACACACACACACTTATTCTCTCTTATTCACGCGCGCGTCCCTCTGCCCTACGAAAAAGAAAAAGTGAAGCAAATAAATAGATAAACACTACTCACTTGCTCTCTCCTCCTTACCAAGATAGCGCTAAAGAAATGCTCGACTTGCACAGGAAACTTCTCTGGTCATTTCTTCTCAGGACGATCGACCGTCTGCAAGATCTGCCTGTTGACACAGCAGATGGAAACGAGACTCCATCAACAGGACGAAAGGCTGACCGCTGGCGAGAAGAAGATCACCGAACTAACAAGTACTGTTGAAACCTTGCAGGAGTTTATCCAGGCCAACATCGTCGCCCCTGCTGCAAGTGATGCCTCATGACCCTCCGCACCTGCTGTCGATGCCCAGCCACCTTCCGAAGAAGACATGTCACAGGGGACCGGTAGAGCTGACGCCGAAGGCTTCACCCCGTGAGAGGAGGAGCCAGACCCGCCCCTAGAGCCATTTATTCTACTCATTGCTACAACAGATTTGCCATACTGGAGGAGGAGGACGAGGAACAGAGCACCTTCTTGGTCGGTGATTCTATGATTCGCCACCTGGTGGTTGAATTTGGTGGCAGAGTCCCCCGTCGTAGGCGTAACTACTGTTATCTTGGAGCTGGTGTTGACGACATCACAGCTGCCCTGGACGAGGTCTCCGCTGAGGCCTCTAATGACTCACTCTTTGTTCTCCACACAGGTACAAACGACGTCACCACGACCCGGTCTGAGGAACTGCTGGACAAGTGCCGTTGGCTCATCCAGCAGTATAAGTCTAAATCCCCAAATATTTTAATTTCAGGAATTCTACCACGGACGTGGGATAAAACGACTTCTACAGTAAGGCCTTCAGCCTCAACAACCGCCTACAGACTCTCTGCGGAGAGCGACATCGTGCTCTTTAACGCCTCGGACCGTTTCTACGGCCAGATAAACTTTTCAAAGGGACGGCATACACCTGTCCCCATCAGGGCAGCCAGATTCGGAAGGCTCCTCAACGACGCCGTACGTAACGTCCGAACAAAAACGACTCTCAGCCACGTCCTTCCATCCCACCGTTTAAATAGACACCAGTTTGATGAACTGCGATGTCTTGCTCTGACAGAAAACTTTGACGTAATTGCTATAACGGAAACATTTATCGACACCACAAATATTGATTTAAGTCCCGAATACAACATAGATGGCTACAGACTCTTTAACAACGATCGTGTAAACCGTAGAGGCGGTGGCGTCGCCCTTTATGTCAAAGCTATTTGCAACCACTGACAAAACACCAAGAAACAGTAACGTTGAACATTTGTGCGTGCGAGTAAACATAGCAAGAGTCAACAAAAATATCTCTGTCACTTACAAGCCTCCGGGGCAATCACTCGATGCCGATCTTGAAATGTACAGCATCTTAAGGTAGTCACTTAACAACAGCGACTCACTAATATTAGGAGACTTCAACCTTCCCCATATCGA
Organism: Eriocheir sinensis; assembly: GCF_024679095.1. NCBI lineage: Eukaryota > Metazoa > Arthropoda > Malacostraca > Decapoda > Varunidae > Eriocheir > Eriocheir sinensis. The sequence goes on from NW_026111790.1 coordinate 99,076, forward strand.
CTGGGCGACACTGTCAGGTACAGAAGGTGAGTCATATAGAATGATCGAATTTTTAGAAGAAAATTATCTAAGCCAAATGGTTTCTGAACCAACTCGACAAAATAACATACTCCACCTTGTTATAACGACCCAAGATAACCTAGTTAGTAATGTCACGGTAGGAGAACACCTCGGTTCCTGCGATCATAAATTAGTGCACGTTGACATTAGAGCTCAAACATCGGTGACTGAAAATAAAGTAAAGGTGCCCAATTTCAAAAGAGCCAACTTCGTAGAAATCCGACGAAAACTAATAGAAATGCGACTGTCAGATGATGGCAATGTAGAGGACGCCTGGATAAGCTTTAAAATCGCTTACTCACTCAGCAAGATACATTTGTCCCTTTGTGCGAGAAGCGAATTAACACTAATAAAAGCCCACCTTGGTTTAATAGCGAAACTAAACACTCAGTCAAGGAGAGAAAACTGTTTTACAGATTAAAGAAAGAACAAAGCTCGCCCGAAAACATTAGACTCTATAATGATGCCAGGCGACGAGTAAACAGATTAGTAAGTCAGGCAAAGCGCAGATATGAAGAAACTATTGCAGCCAACTGTAAAAATAATCCGAAATCCTTCTTCAGTTACATAAACAACAGAAAGGCGATCAGAAGTGGAATTGGACCCTTTACAAACAGCGACGATGCACTAGTGACTAACAGCCAACACGTTGCAAACCTATTAAACAATTACTTTTCCTCGGTGTTCAATACTGACAGTCTTCATCCCGCTACCACCAACACCAGTACTAATGTAAATCCCGAGCATGCATTGCCTAACTTTGAAATAAAACCCGATGAAGTCCTTAAAGCCCTCAAATCACTTAAAACAAATAAAAGTCCTGGACATGACAAAGTATATCCAACTCTGCTCAAAGAAACAAAGA
>NW_026111790.1:105000-122500 GCF_024679095.1 Eriocheir sinensis
TGTAGGGTCAGGTGCATTAGTAAAATTGTAAAGTGTTGGCGAGGAGCAATGGTAGTGGAAAAATAAACAATCATTCTAATATTACCGTAAGGTAGAGTAAGCATATGTAAGTGTATGTCTGTGTGTAGGTATAGAGGGAGACAAGAGTAAAAGTGGGGTCTACTACTATTGCTCTATTCATCACCACAAATAGCAACTAAGATACACTAGCATGCATAATGGCACCGAAATGGAGCCCCCTCAATGTTGCATTTGTTCGTCTCGAAATCAAAACTGTGTTCAATGCTCGTGCGTAAGACGAGGCCAGCCCTGTGTGAACTGTAAGAGGTGGAGATTGTCGAAACCCAAACAATCAACGGCAGGATGTGGAAAATGGGGAGCAACCACAAGTGGTGCTGGGTGGACAGGCCAATGAAGGCACTGGAGATGATCAGGTGGAGGGGGGTGCAGGTGGCGAGAGACAAGGGCAAGGTGACCAGGGTGAGGACGCCTCGCGCGAGCTCCGCTTCTGGCAGAGGTGGACACTCGAGGAGACAGAGGAGTGGGTGCGAGACGCTTACAATCATGTGGTAACGTTTTCTCCCAATAACGTATTTGAGGCCCCGAGATGTAACGCCACCAAAACCTTGATAGAGGAGAAAACCTACCTCATTAGAGCGTACAACAACTCCACGCAAATCGCCCCCTACGCTTTAAAGATTCTGGCCATACTACCGCACCTCATATGCCAACGGACTCACAAAAAGTCGAAACAATCTGAGGACGTGAAGGCGGTACAAAGAAGAATGGAGCTGTGGAGGAAAGGGGACGTCCGGAAGCTACTTGACGAGGCTAAAACACTGCAGGAGAGACTAGGCAGACGTAACAGTCACAAGAAGGACAGTAACGACAGGGCTAGAAACTTTGCTGACAAGATGAGACAAGGCAAAGTGGCCATGGCAACTAGATCACTGTCAATAGAAGATGAGGCAGCCGGAGTCCTTCCCATGACGGAAGAGACACGCCAGATCCTCAAGGACAAGCATCCAGATGCTAGACCTCCACACCCAGAAATGAAGTTCCTTGGAGACTACACCCCACCGCATCGAGTTGTCTTCGACCATATTAGCGGTGACGTGATCTGGAAAGCACGCCCTTCACACGCAGGAGCGGCTGGACCATCCGGCTTGGATGCCAAGGGGTGGAAACACCTCCTCAGTAAGAACATCTTTGGTAATCCAGCTGTGGATCTTCGCGACGCAATAGCCGCCCTAGCAAGAAAATTGGCGTCAGAGAATTGCCAACACCTCGAGCCTTTGATGGCCTGCCGGCTCATCCCGCTGGATAAAAAACCAGGCTGTCGCCCCATCAGGATAGGGAGGTGCTCAGGAGGATCATAGGCAAGGCTGTCATGGAGGTGGTGAAGGACGACGTGAGGAAGGCGGTGGGAAACCTCCAAGTGTGTGCGGGTCAGCAGGCTGGATGTGAAGCGGTCATTCACGCTGTCAGGAGAATGTTCGAAGACCCAGAATGCGAGGCGGTGCTGATGGTGGACGCTGCAAATGCGTTCAACAACATCAATAGGGAGACAGCACTGCACAACATCAAAATCAAGTGCCCTATATTCGCCCAATATATTGAAAATACATACAAGGAACCTGCCAGACTGTTCATCAGCAGTCATAATAACCAACGACTTGGAGACCCGGTGGCCGCACAATCCTCAGAGGGCACCACCCAAGGGACCAGTGGCCATGGCAATGTTTGCCATGGAAATGATGAAGCTGCAGGACATCATCCGCCATGAAAACACCAACGTCAAACAGGTGGCGTATGCGGATGACCTCACCGGGGTAGGAAAGTCTGCAGACCTCAGGAAATGGTGGGACCTCGTCAATGAACATGGCCCTAAAATAGGGTACCATCCCAACGCCACGAAGTCTGTGGTGATTGTAAAACCAGAGGCATACGATCGGGCCAAAACAGCATTCCAGGGCAGTAACGTGAAACTGTCAGTGACTGGAGAAAGACACCTCGGGGCAGCCATTGGAACAGCTGAGTACAGAACCGAATATGTGAAAACGGCTGTAAAGCGCTGGGAGTCCGAACTGCAGAGACTGAGCGAGATCGCCAAAACAGAACCGCAGGCAGCCTACGCAGCATTTACGTACGGTGTCAAGCATAAATGGAACTACCTCATGAGGACAGTTCCTGATGTTGCTCCGTTACTAAAACCTCTGGAAGATGCTATCAGAAACACCTTCATACCGGCGATAGCAAATGGGAGATGTCCCAGTGACCAGGAGAGAAGATTGCTGGAGTTGCCGCCAAGAATGGGTGGGCTCGGCATCACCAACCCGCAAAATTTGCCTGAGTCTGAATTCGGGAACTCAATCCGAATCACAGCCTCCTTGACCGGATATATTACCAATCAAAATGAAAGGGGTGAAGACAACCCTCAAGATATTAGGTCACTAAGGAATGAAATCTCCATAAACAGAGAAGGAAAACAGAGACACTCTGAGTGACCTAATGAGAGAACTCCCAGAAGACACAAGGAGGAGGACAGATATTGCACAGGAAGTGGGCGCTTCAAACTGGCTAACCACACTACCTATCAGGGCAAAAGGCTTCAACTTAAACAAAAAAGAATTTACTGATGCCCTTGCCCTCAGGTATGGCTGGCCATACCAGACATACCAGACATACGTCTGCATGAGACATGATGAAGTAAGAGACGTAACAGCTCAGATGCTGAAAGAAGTCTGCCACGACGTGACTGTGGAACCCATGCTGCTCCCTCTGCAAGGCGAACACCTCGCCAGACGCACCGCTAATGTTTCGAACGAAGCACGAGTGGATGTTAGCGCCAGAGGGTTTTGGACTCGTGGACAAAGGGCATACTTTGATATAAGGATCTTTGATCCCATGGCCCATTGCCACAGAGACCTGACCCTTGATGCAGCCCACAGAAGAAACGAACAAGAGAAGAACAGAGCATATGAAGAAATAATACAGAATGTGGACCAGGGCTCCTTCACCCCGGTAGTATTCACGACGGCAGGAGGGATGGGACCAAGGGCGCAGAGCTTCTACGCAAGACTCGCCGAAACACTGGCGGATAAGAAACAACAGCCAAGAAGCAGTGTGGTCGCCTGGATGAGATGCAGGCTGTCCTTCTCCCTCCTGAGGTCAGCCTTGGTCTGCCTGAGAGGAACCAGGTCACCTGCACCCAAAACCACCCGCATTGCTGACCTGGACTTTGAGGCGACGGTGGTTGATAGTCGTATCCCCCCGGTGCCACCAAGCTGGGATTTTCAGCCGCCGCCGAGTGGCTTAAAACGCATGCTGTGTGGAAGAGACCTACCTACCGGACTCTGGGTCTAGATAGGTATGAATGAGCTCTGGGAGGCAGCAAAAACAAGCTCTGTTACCTTAAAAATAAAATGTTTAGTAAAGTTTGTAATATTAAATAAAGATGGTTGTCGGCCACAGTCATTGGCGGGGTGGGGCCAATGAATTGCTTTGTGAAAGGATATGAGAAAATATACCGCTCACAACGCAACTCTAATAGATGGAGGCCCGTAAAAAAAAAAGTAGTAGTAGTAGTAGTAGTAGTAGTAGTAGTAGTAGTAGTAGTAGTAGTAGTAATTGTAATAGTAGTAGTAGTAGTAGTAGTAGTAGTAGTAGTAGTAGTAGTAGTAGTAGTAGTAGTAGTAGTAGAAGTAGTAGTAGTAATAATAGTAGTAATATTAGTAGTAATAGTAGTAGTAGTAGTAGTAGTAGTAGTAGTAATCCTCAGAGGGCACCACCCAGGGCGACCCAGTGGCCATGGCAATGTTTGCCCTGGGAATGACGAAGCTGCAGGACATCATCCGCCATGAAAACACCAACGTCAAACAGGTGGCGTATGCGGATGACCTCACAGGGGTAGGAAAGTCTGCAGACCTCAGGAAATGGTGGGACCTCGTCAATGAACACGGCCCTAAAATAGGTTACCGTCCCAACGCCACTAAGTCTGTGGTGATTGTAAAACCAGAGGCATACGATCGGGCCAAAACAGCATTCCAAAGCAGTAACGTGAAACTGTCAGTGACTGGCGAAAGACACCTCGGGGCAGTCATTGGAACAGTTGAATACGGAACCGAATATGTGAAAACAGCTGTAAAGCGTTGGGAGTCCGAACTGGTTTCTACTCTCCGAAATGTGTAATTATATCTACACTGCAGGGAAATGGGTAGGCATAGAGATTAGAACACACAATGACACACACACACACACACACACACACACACACACACACACACCGTCAGCTGTAAACAGACACACACACACAGTGCTGCTGGGAAGGGTCAGTAAGGCTGCACGGCACGTATCCTTAACCCGTCGGCGCCTCGGTTCGCCTGTTTAAAAGCCTCTCGTAGAAGTTTCAGGGTTTTCACGGACTGTTTCGTGATCCCGGTGTTATAGTAGGATATCAATGTATTATTATTATTTAATATCACCACGAATTAGGCATACAATTGTCAATGGAAAAACCCACGACAGATAGATCACGCCACCTTATAGGAATGTCGTCCGTCAGTGTTTACCGTCTCAGTTTTGTATACTTCGCACTCCGATGGTGCGTGGAGGTCACCTTGACATACGTGACCAATTGTAACAATTATTTTCCAACCTGTAACTCGACTCCTTCACGAGAGTCCGACTGACACACAACGACAGTCGCTCTCGCTCCGTCGCTTCTTGTACATAAAGGCTACGAATATAATTCGCCTTAAGGAAGCTGAAGTCTTAATCAACACCCTTTAAACGCCCCCCGACAAGCCCGTTACATTTGGTTGGCGGCGGTCACCCCGCGCCTGTGCCTTCTACCTCGTTCTCCTCCAAGCCGAGAACTCACCAACAAACTCCGGGGACAGGCGTACAAGGGAAGAAGAGTCAACGCACCTGCCGTCCGCGGCAACGCACCAGGCGCCAGCTACAAGCATCTCTGAAGTCGCCACCTACGTGGAACTCACTAGGCGCCAGCTACAAGCATCTCACAAGTCGCCACCTACGTGCAACTCACAAGGCGCCAGCTACAAGCATCTCACAAGTCGCCACCTACGTGCAACTCACAAGGCGCCAGCTACAAGCATCTCACAAGTCGCCACCTACGTGCAACTCACAAGGCGCCAGCTACAAGCATCTCACAAGTCGCCACCTACGTGCAACTCACAAGGCGCCAGCTACAAGCATCTCACAAGTCGCCACCAACGTGCAACTCACAAGGCGCCATCTACAAGCCTCGAGCACACCAGCTATAAGCAACTCTACAGGCGTCCAGCCTACAAGCCTCGAACACACCGGCTACAAGCAACTCTACAGGCGTCCAGCCTACAAGCCTCGAGCACATCAGCTATAAGCAACTCTACAGGCGTCCAGCCTACAAGCCTCGAGCATACCAGCTACAAGCAACTCTACAGGCGTCCAGCCTACAAGCCTCGAGCACACCAGCTTCAAGCAACTCTACAGGCGTCAAGCCTACAAGCCCCGAGCACACCCACAGGCCTACGCAGCCGATAGCGAGGGCCATAATCTACAAGCCGCTCCCCCGCTTCACTGCACTGCTACGAACCCTGCAAGCCACTCCACGATACGGCAGAAGTATTCACACCTGCAACGAGGAGGCACGCACCGCTGACCTTGGGACACCCCGCATGCCCCTCGCTCCACAGCTGGCGGCACCACCGCCGCTGCCGGGAGCATCGGCCCAAACCTCTTCCGGCAAACAGTCAGCAAGGGTCCCCGCGGCCATCTCCCGGTGACTGCAAGCTGTTCCCACTACCGTTTCTTGCAAGGCGTCTTCTCAAGAGGTTACACACCCAAGTCGTCTTATCTGCCACAGCCGCCCATCTCTTACTATAACAAGGACGACGCGGCCATCATACGTCTGGCGGCAGTGTACCGGCTCCCAGCCGCCGCAGCCGCGGCCGCTCAAATTGCTGGGTCAGCAGTTTTTCAACCTCCATTGCGAGTCCTCCGATCTCAGCCCATCCTCACCTCTCACCGCCGCTGTGGCCGGCCGAGGGTTCCTGACGCGCCTACAACGACTGCACGTAACCCAGGGCATCACAAGCCGTCGCCCTCTCCACTACATCAGCTGATTAATCTTGGTATTTGTGGATATTCCCTTCTTGTCCAAATATGCCGACTCGGCTTATTTTCATTATTGTCCGTGCAGGGGAACGAATTTTTATTTCTGTGTTCCTAACACTTTTATTCAGTCATAATTGTGATAGTAACGTTCATTCGCATACGATATTGATTCTTTCTTATTGTTTGCTAGCGAGTCTATTGAGTATAGTGTGGGTTCCCTTATCAAAGTTAATCTTCATCAGTGTGCCCTGCCTCCGTTTTCTTTTCACCGCTCGAGAGACAACGTGAGCTTCAATGGTATACTCACTTAACATACCACTTTGTTTATATAGTTATTCTTTCAATATACCCATATCATTAGGGCATTCCATTATAACCTTAACTTCTATTACGTCTATACAGGCACCTTGCTAGCCATTCTTTCTTGCCTTTTTAGGGTTTCAATGCAACTATTCATTCCTACACGTTCCGTTTATTGGTTCATATTTACAGCTATCAACATCTGCTCCTATACTTAGCATTGTACTGTGTTTCACTACTGTATTTTTTTTTAGGAGCTAGACCAACGTTTCATTGTCTGTAACTATGCCAGTTGATAGTTTCTTATACATGTGTCCTTATATTTATCTTTTGAGAGGTTTCTTATGTTTCATGTCACACACGTTGTGGTTTCCCTCTCCCTATTTATATAATTCCACATCTGTTCTTACATAGCCAGTGTTTTAATGTAATTGTGTCATAGGCAGTCTGCTTGACAAACTCCCACTATGTATGTTCATGGTAACTCGACTGCTTTTTCGATTTTTATATATCGCGAGGTCGCGATCACTGGTAGGTGACCGAGCAGTGTTATAGTAGGATATCAATATATTATTATTATTTAATATCACCACGAATTAGGCATACAATTGTCAATGGAAAAAACCCACGACAGATAGATCACGCCACCTTATAGGAATGTCGTCCGTCAGTGTTTGCCGTCTCAGTTTTGTATACTTCGCACTCCGATGGTGCGTGGAGGTCACCTTGACATACGTGACCAATTGTAACAATTATTTTCCAACCTGTAACTCGCGACTCCTTCACGAGAGTCCGACTGACACACAACGACAGTCGCTCTCGCTCGGTCGCATCTTGTACATAAAGGCTACGAATATAATTCGCCTTAAGGAAGCTGAAGTCTTAATCAACACCCTTTAAACGCCCCCCGACAAGCCCGTTACACCGGTGACTGTCATACACGACCTCTGCACCCTCAACGGGACACCCCCGTGAAAACCCAGTTAATCTTCTCTGTGGGCTTGGGAAATAGTCCTAATCTGACCCGAGACGTTTAGGAATATGGAACGAATTCACTTCAACCTCTTTTACAGTCTCTCTGTAGATTAGGTAACGCACACACCAGCGGCTTTGAAACAGGCGTAAAAGCTATACCATTCATAACAACTCTCTGTTTACGGTCGGTAAGCCAGTCTCTGAGCCACTTATGAATATTACCGGTTATACCGTGAGTTTGCAATTTACTAAGGAGACGGTTGTGAGGGACTTTGTCAAATGTTTTCTGAAAGTCCAAATATACAATGTCTACTGATTGACTTTCATCGGACACATGAAAGATGTAGTTGAAGAAATCGAAGGTAAGTCAAACAGGAACGTTTGTTTCGAAAACCATTTGCGAATCCTTAATTAGTCTGTTATCTTAAAAAAAAATATCTATTTTTTCGCGAATGATTGTCTCTAAAATTTTGCACACGATTTACGTTAGACTGATCGGTCGATAATTACCTGGTTGGGACTTGTCGCCTTTTTTAAAGATAGGAGTTACGTTAGCGAGTTTCCATTCTAGTGGTACTTTTCCTGTGTTTAGTGACTTTGAGAATATGTTCAAGAGGGCTTGCTGATCTGATGTTTTGCCTCTTAAAGAATACGCGGGATATTTTATCTGGGCCGGGCTTTTTTTTTAATATTATCGATATTTTGTACTAAATCACTTTCTACAATGTCGCTAATAATACTCAAGGATGTGTCATCAATATATCTTGGGGCTTCCGGTTGCCTTTCGGATAAGATATCTTCTGTAAAAACGGAGGCAAAAAAATCATTCAATATGTTAGCGATTTCTTTATCACTTTCGTGGATTCGCCATTTACAGTTGCTATTGGGCCAATACTGGGGGTGAGAACCTTTTTGTTTCTATGTAAGCAAAAAATTCTTTAGGATTTGTTTTTCTTGCGCTTGCAATATGAAGCTCTAGGTTTCTTTTATTGAGACGTATGATTCTTTTTGTTTCTCGGCGTAATCTTTGGAATTCAGTTTTGTCTGTTTCATTATTTGTAATCAAGTATTTGCGACGCGCTCGATTTTAATTCTCAATTTGGCGTTTGAGTTGATTGTTCCGCCACTTAGGCTTCCAGTTGGCTGCTGGTCGTCTTTTACGGAATGGTACGCATAAATTCACGGCTCTACTTAAAGTTTCTGTGAATGTTTCCCAAGCTTTATTTATATCTGAGGCTGCAGAAATTTCGCTCCAGTCTGCATTCGCTACTAATTGTCAAAATCCGCACGTCGGTAATCAGGTATTCTTTCTTCACTCGTTTTCATGTTCTCTTTGATTTTTATCTTAAACGAAATCATTCGATGATCGCTGTCGCTGAATTCTGTACCAACATTGAGATCCTTAACTAGGCTTTCTTTAGTTGTGAGAACTAGATCGAGGATGTTATTTTCGCGAGTTGGTTTATGCACATGCTGATAAAGCGCACTTTCTTATAAGTTACTGTATAGATCGTGACCCGAGTGTATATTTAATGTGTCTCCCCAACTCTTAAATGGTAAGTCAAAGTCTCCCATAATTACAGCTTCAGATTGATTGCATGTTAGAAATTTGTTCGAACAGTTTTCTGTCTATTTGCATTGCTTGGTTTGGAGGTCTATAAAAAATGCCAATAACTAATTTACTTGAACGGTTTTTAATTTCTACGAAAACGGTGTCTATATTATTTATTCTTTCGACTTTGATAACACGTGGATTTAAACCAGCACGAATATATAAGACGACGCCACCACCAACTCTGTTTTCTCTGTCGCAAAAAAAATTGAATACCCGGGTAAGCTAAATTCCGCAATAGAATTTCTGTTATTTGTATTTAAGCATGACTCCGCGACGGCGATAATGTGGAAGTTTTCCGTTGCAGCAAGTTCCTCCAGGTCTGTGAATTTATTTCGAATGCTGCGGGCGTTTACATAACACGCGCTTATATGGTCAAGGTGGGATTGGCTGGTGGTCCTTTGATTGTTTACGTGACGTTCTCTGTCGGGGCTCGCTGTTTTTTATGCTCTGAAAAGTGACACCTGCTCACTAAGAAGTCTTCCAAGTCTAGCCGCGTAATGAGAAGGGAGATGAGGAGGAGGAGGAGGAGGAGGAGGAGGAGGAGGAGGTGATGGAAGACGAAGAGGGATTAAAATAGTGTTACGAGAACAAAGATGATGAATAAATGAAGGAGAAGAAGAAGGAAGAAGAAGCGATGGAGAAGAAAGAAGTGGAATAGGAGAAAAAAGAGGAACTAGAGGTGTGGACGGAGGAGTTGGAAGATAATGAGGAGGAGAAGGACGAAGAGGAGAAGGAGAATGAAAAATAGAAGAAAGTATAAGTGGACGAGGAATAAGAAGAGAAATGAGAGGTGTTGCAAAACGAGAAAAAAAAACAGGCAGAAGAGGAAGAGGAGGAGAAGGTAGAAAACGAGGAAGAGAAGAACAAGGACTCAGCAATACACAAGAAAAATATGGAAAAAAAAATACGAATCAAAAATTGCAACACTTCAAACAAAAAAAAAAAAAAAGGAGAAAAAGGAAAAGGAAAAGTCATATACATTAAGACCCTCCTCCTCCTCCTCCTCCTCCTCCTCCTCTTCCTCTTCCTCCTCCTCCTCCTCCTTATCCTCCTCCTCCTCCTCCTTATTTACCATCAACATATTTTCCTGTCCCTATGAGGATTAAAACTCGACCAACGAAGAGAGAGAGAGAGAGAGAGAGAGAAGGAAAAGAAATAGAAAAAGAAAGTGAAAAGTAAAATGAAAGTGATCTAAAATAAAGAGAATGAAAAACACCAAAAACAAAACAAAACAAAAATAAGTGAAAATGAAAGGGATGAATAAAAAAGAAAGAAAGAAAAGAAGAAAGGAGAAAATGAGAGAAAATGAAAGCGATGGAAAAATAAAGAGAAAGCAAAAATTAGAGAAAAAGAGAAAGAAAGAAAACACGAAAGAAGAAAAAAATGAAAGAGATAAGAAAACAGAGAAAAAGAAAAGGATCGTGAAAGGAAGAAAAAAAAGAGAAAATGAAAAACTGAGTGACAGAAAAAAGAATAAAGGAAGAGAAAGTGAAAGTGAGAGAAAGTGAGAGAGAGAGAAAGTAATCATAAGGCAAGATAAGGCAGGTATATTTAGGCGTTAATTAGCACACCTGTCTTTTGATTCAGCCACAATTCACCTCCTAATTACCTGGCGATAATTATTGTGGTGGTGGTGGTGGTGGTGGTGGAATGCCGTTCCTAATTAAGCCTCATCACCACCACCAAAATCATCACCACAACCACCACCACCATCACCACCACCATCCTCCTCTTCTTCCTCTTATTCTTTTTCTTATTATTCCTCCTCCTCTACTTTTTTTCTCTTCTTTATTCTTTTTCTCTTTTTCTCTTATTTCTTCTCTTCTTCTTTCCCTTCTTCTCTCTCTGCTTCTTTCTCTTCTTCTGTTTTTTTTTCTCTTCTTTTTTTCTCTTCTTTCTCTTCTTTTTTCTCTTCTTTTTTCTCATCTTTTTCACTTATTTTTTTCACTTCTTTTTCCTCTCCTTTCCATTTTTTTTCTTCCTTCTCTTCTTTTTTTTCTTTTTTCTCTTCTTTTTTCTCTTCTTCTTTTCTCCTCTTCTTTCTCTTCTTCTTCGTCTTCTCCTTTGTCTTCTCCTTTCTCTTCTTCTTTCTCTTCTTTCTCTTCTTCTTCGTCTTCCCCTTCCTCTTCTCCTTTCTCTTCTTCTTTCTCTTCTTTCTCTTCTTCGTCTTCTCCTTCCTCTTCTTCTTTCTCTTCTTCTTTTTCTTTTTCTATCTCTTCTCCTTCCTCTTCTCCTTTCTCTTCTCCTTTCTCTTCTTCTTTCTCTTCTCCTTTCTCTTCTTCTTTCTCTTCTTCTTCGTCTTCTCCTTCCTCTTCTCCTTTCTCTTCTTCTTTCTCTTCTTTCTCTTCTTCTTCGTCTTCTCCTTCCTCTTCTCCTTTCTCTTCTCCTTTCTCTTCTTCTTTCTCTTCTCCTTTCTCTTCTTCTTTCTCTTCTTCTTTCTCTTCTCTTTTCTCTTCTCCTTTCTCTTCTTCTTTCTCTTCTTCTTTCTCTTCTTCTTCCTCTTTTTCTTTCTCTTCTTCCTCTTCTCCTTTCTCTTCTTCTATCTCTTCTTTCTCTTCTTCTTTTTCTTCTTCTTCATCTTCTCCTTTTTTCTTACTTTCTCTTCTTATTTCTCTTCTTCTTTCTCTTCTTCTTCCTATTCTCCTTTCTCTTCTCATTTATTTTCTTCTTTTCTTCTTTCTTCTCTTTTTCTTTCTATTTTTCTTTATCTTCTTCTTTCTCTTCTTCTTCTTCTTTCTTTTCTTCTTTCTATTCTTCTTCCTTTTCTTCCTTTTTTTCTTATTATTATTCTTTCTCTTTCTCTTATTTTCTCTCATTTTCTTTCTCTTCTTCTTCCTCTTCCTCTTAATCTTCCTCCTATTCGTATTCTTCCTCTTCCTCATCCTCTTCCTCCTCTTCCTCTTCCTCCACCTCCTTCTCTTCTTCATCATCATCATCACCATCATCAAATTAATAACAGACCCACTACCGCCAAAGCCAGGACCCGAAAGGTACCCAAAAAGGACCCCAAGAAAGGAAAGCAAAAAGGACCCAAAAAACTAATAATGTCGAAAGAAATTAGGAGAAAAAAAGGTACGAATGGTGTGTCAAAAGATAATAAAGAAATGAATGATTAGATGGAGCAAGTCAACTAGATCAGGTTACGAAAAGTGGGAAAAAAAGAAAGCAAACGAAAAAATCTAAGAAATTATCAAAGAAAATTGCGAAAGGATGGAAAAATAGAGGAAATGAAAGGTAAGATGCACAGAACTTAGATGAACTTACGGAAAGGTGTAAACATTTGTAAAGAAAGAAAAGATAAGAAGCAAAGAAAGTATAAAAGAAGTTACGAAAGGAATGAGATATAAAGGATAAAAAAAGTCAAGGTAAGACGAAGTAAATGAATTAGAATAATAAAATTACCTACCTTTCACGACTAACAAGCTTAACAATAACAAAAGAAAAATTGGACTAGCTTTCAGTAACAAAAAAAAAAATAACACAAAAACTCGACCTTAAAAAAATACTTCACGTGTCTAAGAAATTTTCAAACTGAGAAGAAAAAAGCAGATTCCTTGAGTCATCAGAATCGAATGTGGGTTTTCTTCCTTTTTTTTTCCATTTTTTTTATTTTCAATTTTTTTGCTTTTTCCTGTTTGTTTTATTTTCCCCGATTTTTTTCTTTTCCTTGTGTTTATATTTTCCCTGTTTTTTTCTCCTTCCTTTCCCTGTTCTTTTGTTTTTATTTTCCTTGTTTTTTCTCCTATCCTTATTTTTCCCTGTGTTTTTATTTTCCTTGTTTTTTTCCGTGTTTTTTTCTTTCCCTGTTTTTTCTCCTTTCCCTGTTTTTCCGTGTTTTTTCTTTTCCCTGTTTTTTTCTCCTTTCCCTGTTTTTCCGTGTTTTTTTCTTTCCCTGTTTTTTCTTCTTTCCTGTTTTTCCGTGTTTTTTATTTTCCCTATTTCTTTCTCCTTTCCTGTTTTTCCCTGTGTTTCTATTTTCCTGGTTTTTCTCCTATCCTTGTTTTTCAGTGTGTTTTCTTTTCCCTGTTTTTTCCGTGTTTTTTCTTTTCCTGTTTCTTTCTCCTTTCTCTGTTTTTCCGTGTTTTTTTTTTTTCTGTTTTTTCTCCTTTCCTGTTTTTCCGTGTTTTCTTTTCCCTGTTTTTTCCGTGTTTTTTCTTTTCCCTGTTTTTCTCCTTTCCCTGTTTTTCCGTGTTTTTCTTTTCCCTGTTTTTTTCTCCTTTCCCTGTTTTTCCCTGTGTTTTTTTCCCTGTTTTTCTTCTTTCCCTGTTTTCCGTGTTTTTCTTTTTCCTGTTTTTTCTCCTTTCCTTGTTTTTTCCGTTTTTTTTTTTCCCTGTTTTTTTCTCCTTTCCCTGTTTTTCCGTTTTTTTTTTCTTTTCCCTGTTTTTTTCCGTGTATGTCTTTTCCATGTTTTTTTCTCCTTTCCTTTTTTTTCATGTTTTTCTTTTCCGTTTGTTATCCAATCTTTGGTTTTTTTCCTGTCTTTTTCTTTTGCCTGTTTCTTTCTCCGTGTTTTTTCCCCGATTTTTCTCCTCTCCTATTTTTTTATTTCCTGTTTTATCCCTTTCCCATTTTTTTTCCTGTGTTTTTTATTTCCTGTTTTTTCACTTCCTGTTTTTTCTTTTCTTTTCCATTTTTTTATTTACGTTTTTTTCAATTTTCTTTTCCCCGTTTTTCTTTTCCCAGTTTCTTTAAAGATTGGACGAGACGAAACGAAACGAAAAGAGAAGAAGTTAGTCTTTCGTTCGTTTCCAAATTCGTTTTATTAATATGTTCACCGAGGCGGAGCTTAAGAAAACACACGCACGCACGCGCCTTTCTACTCTCTCTCAACTGTATAATAATATCTTACCTTCCGTCTGAGTCTCGGCAGCACGGAAAATGAATGAAAGGAACAAAGCCAACGGAGAAACTTTAGTAAAAATATCTGCCAAAATGAATAAAAAAAAAAATCCAGGATTTCAAATCTTTATAAATCGAAAATCTATAGAAATTCGTATAGTTATGTAAGGTGTAGATAATACTACAAAAAGTAAAAAAAAAACTTGGATATTTCTCTAAGTTATACATCAAACAGGCAAAAATTAATGACTCGTGTATATCTAAATAGGGACAACTATCATACAGACTAACGACATACACCGCACACGATCGTTTCTCGCTTATAAGGAAAGAAAAAGAATCGAGTATTTCTTTTCTTTATAAATCAAACCGAAAAACAAACTCGTGTGTTTCTAAAAAGGAATAACAATAGCAACACAGAGTAACAACATTCACCCGCCAGACAGACGAGTTTCTCCTTAAAAGTGAAAAAAAAACTCGAATTTCTTTTCTGTATAAACCAAACAGAATAAAACAAAACCTCGTGTATATTTAACAAGGAATAACAATAAAAACACACACCATCAGTATCCACCACGAGACGAATAAAATTTCTCGTTTATAAGTAAAATTAACGAAACATAACTAATATTTTTCTTCTCTTTATAAATGAAGCAGAAAGAAAAATCAAACCCTCGTGTATATCTAAAATTAAATAACAATAACAACACAGAGTAATAACATTCACCACCAGACAGACAAGTTTCTCCTTTAAAAGTGAAAAAAGAGAACACTCGAATATTTCTTCTCTATATAAACCATAACAAAAAAATAAAAACCTCGCATTTCTAACAAGGAATAACAATGACAATGACAGCACAAACTACCGACACTCACCACTAGACGAATAGTATTTATCATTCATAAGTAAACAAAATAAAACGAACCATAGTATTTATTCTCTTAATAAATCAAACAAATCAAAACAAACTCGTGTATGTCTAAAAACGAATGACAAAAACAACACAAACTAACGACATTCACCACCAGACGAATTTTATTTCTCGTATATAAGTAAAACAAACAGGTGGTAATTTTCTTCTCTCTATGGGCCGCATTACAAGTCCAATCCGAGAAGTTTCGGGTCACTACAAAGGTCGGTTTAGGGGCCGCATTACAAGTCCAATCCGAGAAGTTTCGGGTCACTACAAAGGTCGGTTTAGGGCTGCATTACAAGTCCAATCCGAGAAGTTTCGGGTCACTACAAAGGTCGGTTTAGGGGCTGCATTACAAGTCCAATCCGAGAAGTTTTGGGTCACTACAAAGGTCGGTTTAGGGGCATTACAAGTCCAATCCGAGAAGTTTTGGGTCACTACAAAGGTCGGTTTAGGGCCGCATTACAAGTCCAATCCGAG
The DNA here is from genome assembly GCF_024679095.1 of Eriocheir sinensis. Taxonomy (NCBI): domain Eukaryota; kingdom Metazoa; phylum Arthropoda; class Malacostraca; order Decapoda; family Varunidae; genus Eriocheir; species Eriocheir sinensis. The sequence goes on from NW_026111790.1 coordinate 120,244, forward strand.
AAGTTTTGGGTCACTACAAAGGTCGGTTTAGGGACGTATTACAAGTCCAATCTGAGAAGTTTTGGTCACTACAGGTCGGTTTAGGGACGTATACAAGTCCAATCTGAGAAGTTTTGGGTCACTAAGCGTCGGTTTAGGGACGCACAAGTCCAATCTGAGAAGTTTTATACAAGTCCAATCCGAGAGAGTTTTGGGTCCCTACAGAATTATTCATCCTGAACTCTGCAGGGACCTGAAACTTCTCGGTTTGACTTGTAATACGTTTCCATCAACCAAACAGAAAAACTAAACAAACTCTTGTATATGTAACAACGAATAACAACATAAACAAACAATATCCATCACTAGAGGAGCAAAATTCTTGTTTGTAAGTAAAATGAATATTTCTCTCTATAAAGCAAACAGAAAACAATACAAACTCGTGAATATTTAAAGAAAAAGAGTAACACCAACAATACCAAAACTAAAGAAACTCACCACAGTATGAATATTCTTTCCCATTAATAAGTAAAAAAGCTAGTATTTTTTCTTTATAAACCAAACAGAAAAAAAACTCGTGTGTTCAGAAGCCTATATAGTTTATCCTCCGCAAGTAAAACAAAAAACAAAAACTCGTGTTCAGAAGCCTATATAGTTTATCCTCCACAAGTAAAAAAAAAAAAGACTCGTGTGTTCAGAAGCCTATAGTTTATCGTCCACAAGTAAAACAAAAACAAAACAAAAGTAAAAACTCGTGTGTTCAGAAGCCTATATAGTTTATCCTCCACAAGTAAAACAAAAAACAAAAAGACAAACTCGTGTGTTCAGAAGCCTGTATAGTTTATCGTCCACAAGTAAAACAAAAGAAAACAAAAAGACAAACTCGTGTGTTCAGAAGCCTGTATAGTTTATCGTTCACAAGTAAAACAAAAGAAAACAAAAAGACAAACTCGTGTGCTCAGAAGCCTATATAGTTTATCGTTCACAAGTAAAACAAAAGAAAACAAAAAGACAAACTCGTGTGTTCAGAAGCCTATATAGTTTATCGTCCACAAGTAAAACAAAAGAAAACAAAAGACAAACTCGTGTGTTCAGAAGCCTGTATAGTTTATCGTCAACAAGTAAAACAAAAGAGAACAAAAAGACCCACTCGTGTGTTCTAAGCCTATAATTTACCGTCGAAAAGTAAAGTAAGTTTCTCGTTCATAAGTAAATAATAACAACTACTATTTCTTCTCTTAACAAACCAAACAGAAAACAAACAAACTCGTGTATCCAGCAGCCTATAGTTTATCGTTCAACAGTAAAAAAAAAAAAAACAATAAAAAAATAGAGACGCCACAAAAACCTCAACCTGTGCGCGTTCGTTATTGATTCTCTTCTTTTTTTTTTCATTTCATTTATCTTTTTCGTTTTTTTTTTCGTTTTTTTCTTTTCCCGGTTTCTTCTCTTCCGTGTTTTTTTTCATTTCCGTTTTTCATCCTTCTTTTTTCTCATCTTTTCCGTTTTGTTTTCTGTTCATTGTTTTTTCTTCTCATTGTTTTCTGCTCCTGATTTTTCTTTTCCTTTTATCTTCTTGTTTTCCTCTTTTTTTCTTTTCCTTTTTTTCTTTTCACGATTTTTCTTTCCTTTTTTCCTTTCCTTGTTTCTTTTATTAATATTTTTAAGATAAAACAAACGAAAAAAATAAAACGAGTGAGTCAGTCAGTCAGTCTTTCTTATATGTATCTTTTCCATTTTTTCATTTCATTTTTTTCACTTTTCAATCTATTCTAATCCTTTGTTTTGATCCAGGACCACAAAGCGACACATCACTCACACACACACACACACACACACACACACACACACACACACACACACACACTCACGCACACACACACACACGCACACAAGAAGACGCTAGTATTCTGTTGAACTCAACAGATTGTATCAACAGATGAAAGGATGGAGTTAAAGAAATAGGAGAGAAAAGAAAGAGAGAGAGGGTTTGCTATTGTTTCTGCGGTTGATTGTTCGTTTGTTTGTTTATTTCCTTGTTGTTTGTTAGCCTGTGAATAATGAAATATAAAGTGTATGAATAGGAATGGCGGTAACCTCTCTCTCTCTCTCTCTCTCTCTCTCTCTCTCTCTCTCTCTCATTTTATCATCTTTTCTCTCTTCTATTTCTCTTCTCTCCTTTCATCTCATCTTTCCCCTCGTCTCCTCTCACTGTCCTCTCCTCTCATTTCATCTTTTTTCTTCTTTTCCCTTGTCTTCTCTTCTTTTCTCCTCTCCT
>NW_026111790.1:125000-162500 GCF_024679095.1 Eriocheir sinensis
TTTCCCATCATCACCCCATTTTCTTTCCCATCATCTTCCCATTTTCTTTCCCATCATCTTCCCATTTTCTTTCACATCATCTTCCCATCTTCTTTCTCATCATCTTCCCATCTTCTTTTCCATCATCTTCCCATTTTCTTTTACAACTTCCCATTTCCTTTCACATCTTCCCATCTTTTTTCACATCATCTTCCCATTTTCTTTTACATCTTCCCATTTTCTTTCACATCTTCCCATCTTCTTTTCCATAATCTTCCCATTTTCTTTTACATCTTCCCATTTTCTTTCACATCTTCCCATCTTCTTTTACATAATCTTCCCATTTTCCTTTACATCTTCCCATTTTTTTTCCATCATCTTCCCATATTCTTTCACATCATCTTCCCATTTTTTTTCCATCATCTTCCCATTTTCATTCACACTATCTTCCCATTTTCTTTCACATCATCTTCCCATTTTCTTTCACATCATCTTCCCATTTTCTTTCCCATCATCTTCCCATTTTCTTTCCCATCATCTTCCCATTTTCTTTCCCATCATCTTCCCATTTTCTTTCCCATCATCTTCCCATTTTCTTTCCCATCATCTTCCCATTTTCTTTCCCATCATCTTCCCATTTTCTTTCCCATCATCTTCCCATTTTCTTTCCCATCATCTTCCCATTTTCTTTCCCATCATCTTCCCATTTTCTTTCACACCATCTTCCCATTTTCTTTCCCATCATCTTCCCATTTTCTTTCACACCATCTTCCCATTTTCTTTCCCATCATCTTCCCATTTTCTTTCCCATCACCTTCCCATTATCATTCACACCATCTCCCCATTTTCTTTCCCATCATCTTCCCATTTTCTTTCCCATCATCTTCCCATTTTCTTTCACACCATCTCCCCATTTTCTTTCACATCTTATCATCTTTTTTTCCATCATCTTCCCATTTTCTTTCACACCATCTTCCCATCTTCTTTCACATCATATTCCCATTTTCTTTCACATCTTCCCATTTTCTTTCACATCTTCCCATTTTCTTTCACATCATCTTCCCATTTGCTTTCACATCTTCCCATTTTCTTTCACATCTTCCCATTTTCTTTCACATCATCTTCCCATTTTCTTTCACATCTTCCCATTTTCTTTCACATCATCTTCCCATTTTCTTTCACATCATCATCCCATTTTCTTTCACATCTTCCCATTTTCTTTCACATCATCATCCCATTTTCTTTCACATCATCATCCCATTTTCTTTCACATCATCATCCCATTTTCTTTCACACCATCTTCCCATCTTCTTTCACATCATCTTTCCATCTTCTTACACATCATCTTCCCATTTTCTTTCACATCTTCCCATTTTCTTTTCCATCATCTTCCCATTTTCTTTCACACCATCTTCCCATCTTCTTTCACACCATCTTCCCATCTTCTTTCACATCATCTTCCCATTTTCTTTCACATCATCTTCCCATTTTCTTTCACATCATCTTCCCATTTTCTTTCACATCATCCTCCCATTTTCTTTCATACCATCTCCCCATTTTCTTTCCCATTATCTTCCCATCTTCTTTCACATCATCCTCCCATTTTCTTTCACACCATCTTCCCATCTTCTAATCCCATACTCCCTTCCTACACCTGCCCTTCCCGTCCCTCCTCGGCCTTTCCCTCCCTCTCTCCTTCCTTCTTTTCCTTCCTCTTCTCTCCCTCCTTCCTTCCTTTCCTCCCTTCCCTTTCTCCATCCCTCTTTCATCTCCCTTCTTCTTTTCTTCCTCCTTCCTCCCTTTCCTTATCTTCCTGTATTCTCTTGATAGATTTTAGTCTTGTTTTTCTTTCTCTCTTTCCCTTCCCTTCCCTTCATCTTCCAACTGTTCATTGTTCTCTAAACTTCAATTCTCTAACTCTATGTTAGTCTTGTTTATTCAGTGTTATCATTTCTCACTATTTTGTGCTCTCTCTCTCTCTCTCTCTTTCCATTTTTTATATGTCCGTAAGTGTTCTCTTATAATCCGTAACTGCACTTTATCCACTCTCGCCAATATTCCTTGTAAGTATAATCGGTTTTGTCTTTTCTTATTTTCACTATTTTTTCCTATCTATTTTTTTCGTTTTTTGCTTCCTCTTTCTGCTGATAAACTGTTCTATATTTCACTCTAATTTATCTTTTTTTTATTCAATTACTCCATCGTTTTTTTTCATTTCAGTTTTTGGTGTTTTTTGCGAGTTCCATTTTTTCATTATTCTGTTAAGCTTTTCTACTTTTCACTCTAATATCTTTTTTTCTATTTCTCTATCTGTTGTTCCCTTCAAATGCGTAGTTTTTGTTGTTGTTTTCTCGATGAACGGATAATTATTTCCATTTTTTCATTCTACTAAAAGCCTCTTCTAGTTTTTCCTAATTTACCTTTTTTTATATCCCTCTATCTCTTGTTCCTTCCAGTTTCGTATTTTTTGTTGTTTTGTTTATTTTGTTATTCGTTCCACGGCTAGTTACATCCATTTATTTTCATTCAACTAAAAAGCCTTTTGTTTTTTTATTCATATATATCTTTTTTTCTTCTATCCCTCTCTCACTTTTTTCTTCAGATGCGCAGGTGTTGTTTTATTCCTAATTATTTCCTTTTTTTCATTCTACTAAAAGCCTCTTCGATCTTTTATTCATATTCATCTTTTTTCTTCTAGCCCACTGTCATTTTTTTTCCTTCAGATGCGCAGTTGTTATTTTGTTCCTATTTTGTTACTCGACCGACGAATAATTACTTCCATTTTTTTTTTCATTCTACTAAAAGCCTCTTCTATTTTTTTACTACTTTATCTTTTTTTCTATCCCTCTATCTCTTTTTCTCTTCAGATGCGTAATTTTTGTTGTTGTTTTGTTCCTATTTTGTTACTCGATCAAAAAGTGTCATTATTTTCATTTCACTAAAAGCCTCTTCGATTTTTTACTAACTTATTTTCTTCATCCCACTATCACTTTTTTCAGATGCGCAGTTTTTGTTGTTTTATTCCTAATTATTTCATTTTTTCGCTCTACTAAAAGCCTCTTCGATTTTTACTCATATTTACCTTTTTTCTTCAATCCCACTATCACTTTTTTTTTTTACGCATATTTACCTTGTTTTCTTTAATCCCACAATCACTTTTTTTCTTCAGATGCGCAGTTTTTTGTTGTTGTTTTGTTGCTATTTCGTTACTATCTCTGTGCGTAACGAATTCGTCCCTTTCTCTTTCTACTAATAACCGGTTCTATCTTTCACTAATCTAACCTTTATTCTATGTCATTCTTTTTCCATTTGGTTCCCAGGTGTTAGTTTACCAATTGTTATTCTACGTATAATCGATTTCACTTTTCCCTACTTTTTCCTTTTTTTCTATATGGATCTCTTATATCTTCTGCGCAGGTCGTATTTTGCCGATCCTGTTACTTTACGGATAGTCGGTTTCACTTTTCGCTAATATATCTTTCTACCTATCTTTCTTTTCACTAACTTAACTTTTTTATATAGATCTTTCTTTTCCTTTAGATGATCAGGTTTTATTTTGCCATTTGTGTCACTCTAAGTTAACTCGGTTCTGTTTTTCACTAATTTAACCTTTCTTACATACCTTTCCTTTATATCTTCTGAGCAGGATGCATTTTGCTTATTGTGTTACTCTACGGATTCTTGGTTCCACATTTCACTAATCTTTTCATCATTTCTTTTCCTTTTGATGCGCAGGCTGTATTTTGACGATTCTGTTTACTCTACGGGTTCTACTTTTCAGAAACTTAACTTTTTCTATCTCTTTTCTATCTCTTCTACCTCTACTTTTTTTTTTTTACATCTAAATGCACAGGTTGTATTTTGCCATTTATGTTACTTTGGATATTCGGTTAGACTTCTCACTAATCTTACCTTATTTTCTGTATCTTTCTTTTATATTATTTTCTTCTAATAATCGGTTCCATTTTCCACTAATCTAACCTTTTTCCTATATCTATCTTCTATATCTTCTGCGCAGGTTGTATTTTGCCGATTTTATTTACTCTACGAATAGTCGGTTCCAGTTTTCACTAATATAGCTTTCTACCTGTCTTTCTTTTCACTAAATTAACCTTTCTTTACATATCTTTCATTTCCATTAGGTGATCAAGTTTTATTTTGCCACATATGTTACTCTACGGACAATCAGTTCCCTATTTCACTAACTGTTCTACATTTCTACATCTCTCTCTCTCTCTCTCTCTCTCTCTCTCTCTCTCTCTCTCTCTCTCTCTCTCTCTCTCTCTCTCTCTCTCTCTCTCAGGTGCGCTGTTCCCACCACTCTCGGCTACAAACCAGTCATGCTTCTTGAGGACAGCGACTTCCTGACCACAACTACCATCGCCTCCCACCTCCTTACCACCCCGATCTCCACTACGACAACCACCCCCACTACCACTAGCATCTCTGCGACTCTGGACATCATCACGGACACAACAGCAGTGGATGACGGAAGAGAGTAATTCTATAATGGATGATGAGGATGATGCAGCCGTGACCAGCGCCCCACGTCACGAACCCCGCCAGTCAACGCTTTCAGTGAGTTACGTGGACGAGGAGACAGCGGCCACGACAGACATCCACCCACAGACAACACCAGAGGGACACAGCACCACCCCGACGGCTGCGACATCCTCCCAAAGGGCACCACGCCCTCTCCACGCCAACCCACGCTTACAACGACTCCCACGAACGCCCCACGCCCACCACGCTGCCATACTGGATCATACACAACCGCATGCCGCTCTTTGACCACCATGCCACCGTGCACCCCCCAGCGGCCCCACGGAGGAGCGCAAAGCCTCGCCTGTGGGTGGCACTGCACGGTGAGACGGTCCGGGAGAAGGCGACGCTCAAGGCACACAAGCCACGCAGAATAAATCGTAATAAAGTCACAGAGAAGAAGCGCCACGCATCAAGACCCTCCGCGCGGCCTCCAACATCCTGGAGCACACCATGACCTCTGGGTGTTCTGCAGGCGCTGGCAACCACGGCCTGAGTCCAGCCAGCCGCTGCCTCTCGGTCGTGGGCGCGGGCGTGGTGGCCTCTTCAGTGGGCGTAGCCTTGCTGGTGTGTGGTTTCTCCTTGCTCGAGGGCGTAGCAACCAGGCCCATGGGAGGACGAGGATGTGGTGATGGCGGTGGCGGCAGCAGGAGGACGACGCTCACGGAGTCCGAGGGGACCGTGGGCGTGGTGACACCCACCGCGGCCTCAACAACCGCCTCTACCTCCTGCTGCAGAGGGACACGGCCACCGGTATCACCCCAGACACGCTGCCAGTCCCCTGCTCACCCTCCCTGGCTGACCCCACCACGTCTCCTGCCTGGCACTGACCCCTGGCCTGCCCTCACTGCCCCTGCCCTCCCACGCCCTTAAGGAAGGAAGGAGTTTCCTGCCTCGGCTCCTCCCTCGCCGCTAACTGGCATTAAGGATCCTGCCTGCCTCGACACGGGATCTGTACTTTGGGAGCCTGCTGCGCCGACCTCACCTGGACTTATTTCTCTCCCCTTCCCTCTCCTCTCTCTCTCCTGTCTCGCGTGGGTGCCACACGGACGCAGCAACAAGGCAGCAGCATCACTGTGTGTGTGTGTGTGTGCGTGCGCTGGGACACCAGTGATTCATAGTATTAAAGCGTTTATGTTTATGTTAGTCAGATGTCTTGGTGCCATTAATCGTTTTGGGGTCTCGAGGCTCAGTGATGAAGACGAAGCAGCCTGGGATAAAAGATAAATCCCAACCCTAAGCCTCCTACGACTCTCATACAATAAAAAGGACTCCATAAGCTCATCCAAGACTCTAAACATAAGCCTTGTACAGAGTCTTGCCCATGTGTTAGAGGGAAGAAAGCGCAGAAAGAAAGAAAGAAAGAAAGATAAAACCCAATCCTAAGCCTCCCACGCCTCTTATACAGTAAAAAGGTCACCGGAAGCTCACGTAAGACTCCTGTAAACGTAAAACAGTAAATATAACCCATTCCGAGAGCCTTGCCCATGTGTTAGCGGGAAGAAAAAGCAGAAAGAAAGAAAGATAAAACCCAATCTACGCCTCCAACGATCCCATGACACTAAATGAGACTCCAAGCTCATCCAAGAATCTGTAAGCATAAGTTTGCCGAGAGCCTTGCCCATGTTAGTCTCTGCCCTGCCCTCTCTCCCTGGCGATGGTCCTTCTCTCCGAGGTGTTGCGAGAGTCAAGGCCGCGAGGGGAATAAAACAGGTGTGGCCGTTAGCGGTGTTACGAAAAGAGAGGTGACGTGAGGGAACTAGGGTGTGGGTGTGTTGGGTGTGTGCTTACGTAGCTAGCTGGTCCTGTTAGGCCTGGTCGCTGCTACAAGGGATGTGATGGAGTGGGGGAAAAGAGCAAAAAAGAGTGAGAAATTAGAAAGAATGAGAAAAAGGATGAGTAAAGAATAAGTAGGAAAAATAAGAAGGGCAAAGAGTAAAAACAAAAGTAGAATAGGTGTGATGGAGTGGGGAAAAGAGCAAAAGAAGTGAGAAATTATGAAAGAATGAGAAAGGAAGTAGAAGACAAATAAGAAATGAAGGAAAAATAAGAAAGAGTAAAGAGTATAACAAAATAGGAAAAGTGTAAGGAGTTAGACAATTAGAAGGAATTAGATTGAAAAGAAGTATGAAGGAGTGAGGAAAAAGAGTAAAAAGAGTGAGAAATTATGAGAGAATGAGAAAAGGAGGTAAAGAATAAAAATAAGGAAAAATAAAGAAAGAGAAAGACAAAACAAAACTAAGAAAAGTGTAAGGAGTTAGACAAGTAAAAAGTAGATTAGACCAAAAGGTATAGAGTGAACGAGGAGGATTATGCCCCTGTGCCAGTTTGTACACAGTAAGGAATGTGTGTAAAACTAGGGTGAGCATTACTTGTGCCAATTTGTACGCAGTAAGGAATGTGTGTGAAACTAGGGTGAGCATTACTTGTGCCAGTTTGTACATGGTAAAAGAATGTGTCCTAAAAACTAGGGTGAGGATTACTTGTGCCAGTTTGTACGCAGTAAGGAATAATGTATAAAACTAGAATTGAGGCATTACTTGTGCCACTTGCCAATTTGTACCGCGATAAGGAATGTGTAGTAAAAACTGAAGGGTGAGAAAGCATTACTTGTGCCAATTTATACACCAGTAAGGAATGTGTGTAAAACTAGAATTGAGGCATTACTTGTTCCAATTGTTGTACGCATAGTAAGGAATGTAAAACTAGGGTCAGGATTATACGTGCCTTCTTAATTTGTACGCGATGAGAATGTGTGTAAAACTAACAGGTGAGCATTACTTGTGCTTGCCAATTTATTATGCTATGAATGGTGTAGAAACTAGGGTGAACATTACTTGTGCCAAGTAAGGAATGTGGCAATAGCCACGCGCGGTAAGGAAGGTATTAATAGAATGGTCAGTATTATGTGTGCCAATTTGTACGCGGTAATGAAGGTATAGGATCAGTATTACGAGTGACAATTTGTACGCTAAGAATGGTGCAGAAAGAAGGTCAGCGCGCTATGTATAATGTACGCAGTATATGAATATAATGTATGTTTAACAAGGGTAAGGATAACGTGTGCCAATTTGTACGCGATAAGGATAGTATAGGATCAGTATTACGTGTGCCAATTTGTACGCGGTAAGGAAGGTATAGGATCAGTATTACGTGTGCCAATTTGTACGCGATAAGGAAGGTATAGGATCAGTATTACGTGTGCCAATTTGTACGCGGTAAGGAAGGTATAGGATCAGTATTACGTGTGCCAATTTGTACGCGATAAGGAAGGTATAGGATCAGTATTACGTGTAATTTGTACGCGTATGTATAGATCGTATTATTGTGTGCCAATTTGTACGCGATAAGAAAATGTTAAACGAGGATCAATATTTTAAAAGCAATCAGTACGCGTAAGGAAGGTATAGGATCAGTATTACGTGTGCCAATTTGTACGCGGTAAGGAAGGTATATGATCAGTATTACGTGTGCCAATTTGTACGCGATAAGAAAAATGTTAAACGAGGATCAATATTTTGTGTGCCAATTTGTACGCGATAAGGATGGTATAGGATCAGTATTGTGTGTGCCAATTTGTACGCGATAAGGAAGGTATAGGATCAGTATTTTGTGTGCCAATTTGTACGCGATAAGGAAGGTATAGGATCAGTATTGTGTGTGCCAATTTGTACGCGATAAGGAAGGTACTGGATCAGTATTGTGTGTGCCAATTTGTACGCGATAAGGAAGGTACTGGATCAGTATTGTGTGTGCCAATTTGTACGCGATAAGGAAGCGTACCGGATCAGTATTAAAAAGCCAATTTGTACGCGATAAGGGATAAGGTGTCATAGTTATGCAGTATGGAAGTACTTGGGGATCAGTATTGTGTGTGCCAATTTGTACGCGATATGGAAGGTAGCAGGATCAGTATTGTGTGTACTTGAATTTGGCGCGATAAGGAAGATTACTGGATCAGTATTATGTGGCGCCAATTTGTACACATGATAAGGAATTATACAGGATCAAGTATTTATTGTGTGCCAATTTGTACGCGATAAGGAAGGTATAGGATCAGTATTGTATGTGTGTGCCAATTTGTACGTGATAAGGTATAGGATCAGTATTGTGACATGCATGAATTTGATACGATAAAAATTATGGATCAATGTGTATTGTAATTGTACGCGATAAGGAAAGGTATAGGATCAGTATTTATTATTGCCAGTTTTGTGCGCGATAAAAGGAAAGGTATAGGATCAGTATTTTGCGCCAATTTGTACGCGATAAGGAAGGCATAGGATCAGTATTTTGCATAGTTTGTGCACGATAAAGATTACTGGATCAGTATTTTGTGTGCCAATTGGCAGGCGATAAAATTATAGGATCAATGAAATTTGAAGGCGATGTGAACAGGATAGGTATTGTGCGCCAATTTGTACGCGATAAGGAAGGTATAGGATCAGTATTTTGTGTATAATTTGTACGCGATAAGGAAGTACTGGATCAATGGTACTGAATCCATTAATTTTTGATCAGTATGAGAATTTGTACGCGATAAGGAAAATTATAGGATCAGTATTGTGCACGCCAATTTGTACGCGATAAGGAAGGTATAGGATCAGTATTTTGTAAAGCAATTTGTAATGCGATATGAAGGTAGATCAGTATTGTGTGTGGGCCCAATTTGGTACGCGATCCAAGGAAGGTATAGAGATCAATATTACGTGTACTTAATTTGTGCCGCGATAAGGAAGGTATAGGATCAGTATTACGTGTGCCAATTTGTACGCGATAAGGAAGGTATCAAAGATCAGTATTTTGTGCCAATTTGTACGCGATAAGGAAGGTATAGGATCAGTATTGTGTGCGCGCCAATTTGTACGCGATAGAAAGGAAATGAAAACGAGGGCGATGTCTCCCGGAACGAAACTCTCTAGCAGAACACAAGGATGGGCAATTTACCTGTCAATTTACCTGCAGCGCTAAGTAATAGGTGAAGCCAACAGGTGTGAGATGCTCGATATGAGATAGCCGCCATGAAAGCAGTTCTATGTACGGCAGGAGGAATAGAGGTGACACTCCTGAGGAAAACTGCTGGGAAACTAAACCGACGAGACATCTGCAAGCACGTGAGACAGAGCTAGAGAGGAACAGTGAAAACAAGTGGAAGGAAGAAAGATAAGGGACGAAGAACAATGAAACAAATTAAGGCGAGGGAATAGAGGTGACGCACTCCTAAGGCTGCAGGAAAAGAAACTAGTACCGAAGAAATCTCCACAAGCACGTGGAGACAGCTAAAGAGGAAACGAGGTGAAACAAGTGGAAGGGGAGGTTTCTATGAGAGGAAAGATAAAGGGACGAAGAACAATGAAACAAAATGAGACCTAAACCTGAGGCCCCAGGAGAGATGAGATAAGGAACAGTGAAAGAAATACAAGTGAGGTTTCTATTAGAGAAGAAAAACCTAAAACCAAGGCCTCACGATGCTAGGCAAACATCAAAAACGAAGTATAAGTGAGCTCTCCCAACAGGAATAAAAACCAAGCCAAGGCCTCCACTTCAAGCTAGGAACAGCATATGTGAAATGAAGCTCTCTATAACAGGAATAAAAACAGAAAATCAAGGCCTCACGAAGCTGCGAGGAACAGCTGTGATGTGAGCTCTCTATGTGGGACTAAAACCAAACACAAGCGGACGAGGCTAGACAAACAGCATAACAGAATTGAGACTCTCTGCAGTAGGACTTCAAAAGACAAAGAAAACCAAGGCCTCACGGAGCTACAGAAGAACAGTGAAGGCCCCGAAAAGGAAGTGAAGAATTTTTACATACAAAGAGAAAGAAAAAGCAATATCAGAGTCCTCTAAGTAAAAGAAGAAACAAGAGAAGCGATATGTCTTATGTGAAACAAGTGTGCTGTTTATACAGAGAGGAAGAAAAAGCTAGAAAAAACTGGCCAGGGCCAGTATCTGTAGCTATAAACAAAAGAATCGCTATCTCTCCTAAGTAAATATAGATTCTAAAGACAAAGGAAGTAAAGAGAAACAAAAGAAACCAAGTGCGTAATCTCTTACTAGTAAGAGATAAACTATAAAGACCTTTGTACAGCCTAACCCATAGATAACTCTTTGTAGACAGAACAGGCAGTAACCAACCCGGATCTTCGTACTGTAAGATATCGTATTATATAGTATAGTAGGAACCTTTGTACAGCAGGTGAGAACAGTAGGTAGGCAGACCTTTATAAGCGGCAGAGAGGAAATAAAGAGATTTTACAGAGGAATATATAAATGTTTGAAGTCTTTGTATAGAGGATAATGATGATTTTTAATGGAACAAAATAGAAGAAGCATTTAAGAAGCATATAAGAAGCATTTGTAGGGGAATTCTAGGACAACAAACAGAAGGAAAATAAAAAGATGACTGGAATATATAAACGATAGAAGTCTTTGTATAGAGGATAATGATGATTTTTAATGGAACGAAAGATAGGATAAGCGTATAGCAAATATGTGTAATGGAATATTTGGAAGAAAAACAAAAATATTTTTTTTTTACAACAAAGGAGACAGCTCAAGGGCACACAAAAAAGAAAACAATAAAAAAAAGCCCGCTACTCGCTGCTCCCAAAAAAGAATCAAAAGAGGTGGCCGAAAGAATGGTCAATTTCGGGAGGAGAGGTGTCCCGATACCATCCTTTTGAAAGAGTTCAAGTCGTAGGCAGGAGGAAATACAGATGAAGGAAGATTGTTCAAGAGTTTACCAGCGTGAGGGATGAAAGAGTGAAGATGCTGGTTTCTCTTGCATAAGGGGCTTGGACAGTATAGGGATGAGCATGAGTAGAAAGTCGTGTGCAGCAGGGTCTCTTTTTCCTCTTTCATTCTCTCTCCCTCTTCCCCCTCCCTCCCCCACTCTCTCCCCTCCCTCACCCTCTCTCCCTCCTCCTCCCCCTCCCTCCCCCTTCCTCTCCCTCACTCCTGGCACGGTGAAAAAGCCAGGCCAGGAGGGGTCGCGCCACGTCACCTCAAGTTTAAATGAGTTTCTTGGCTCCGGACGAAAGTAATTGCAATAACAGGTGGCGAGTGACAAGCTGTGATTATGTGGCGCTGGGAAATTCCTCTAACCCCTCCCTTTTTACTCCTTTGCCTCCTCCTCCTCCTCCTCCTCCTCTTCCTCTTCCTTCCTCGCTTAAGAAAGGTGGAGAAGATTGGGTGGAAAGGTAGGTGCGTAGATGAGGAAGCGAGGAAGAGGGTAAAGAGAGAGGCAGATAAGAGATTTGGAATGTAGAATGAAGTCTGATTATGTTGAGGGTGAGAAATTCCTCCTACTAACCCTTCCCTTCCTACTCCTTGCCTTCTCCTCCTCCTCCTCCTCTTCCTCTTCCTTCCTCGCTTAAGAAAGGTGGAGAAGATTGGGTGAAAAGGTAGGTGCGTAGATGAGGAGGCGAGGAAGAGGGTAAAGAGAAAGGCATATAAGAGATTTGGAATGTAGAATGAAGTCTGATTATGTTGAGGGTGAGAAATTCCTCCTGCCTAACCCTTCCCTTCCTACTCCTTGCCTCCACTTCCTCCTCCTCCTTGCCTCCTCTTCCTCTTCCTCCCTTGTTTGAGAAAGGTGGAGAGCCAGATGGTAAGATGCGTGGATGAGGAGGAAGGTGAATAGATACGTAGATAAGAGATAGATAACAGATTTGGATAGGAAAATGAGGTAAGATTATTTTAAGAACATAAAAACATAGGGAAACTGCAAGAGGCCGGGTGGCCTACACAGGGCAGCTCCAAAATCCCCCCCACTACTCACGGTGGGTGAGGTGTAGTTACAGGGGTTACAGGTAGAGGCTTGATCATCGTTTTACCGGCGGTACCCAGGCACGCATCCAGCACCCCGTCACCTTACTGCACCCACACCTCACTGCCACCTGTCGTCCTCGTCCATGTAGCTATCCAGTCTACTCTTAAAACAAGCTATCGTCCCTGCACTAACTATGTGATTGCTGAGTCTATTCCATTCCCCCACCACCCTATTACTAAACCAATGCTTGCCTATATCTCTCCTAAATCTATACTTTTCTAATTTAAATTCATTACTGCGAGTTCTATCCTGTTGGCTAATTCTCACGGGAAATTTCTACTGCCTGAACCTTCCTACCCTTTGCCTTCTCCTCCTCCTCCTCTTCTTCCTCCTCCCTCGTTCAAGAAAGATGGAGAGAAGTGAGTGGAAGGAAAGGTAGGGAAAGGTAAGGAAGAAGGTAAATGAATGGTAGATTAGAGATTTGGATAGTAAAATGACAAGTGATTCGCGTCCTCCTCCTCCCTTGTTTAAGAAAGGTGAAGATTGAGTGGAAAGGTAGGTATGTAGGTAGATGAAGAAACAGGTATTGGAAAGGTAAAATAGTAGAGAGAAAGTTAGTAGAGAAAGAGATATGTAAGATAGTTGATGAAAAATAGAAAGAAGGAAAAAGGTAAAGAAAAAGATAGATAAAAGATTTGGATGTTAGAATGAGTAGGAGAAAAAGGAAGAAAATGAAGAGAATGATAGAAAAAGAGATTTGGGCAGCACAAAGATAAACTAGGAGGATGAAGAGAAAATAAATAACGAGATTCGGATAGTGGAATATGAGGTAGAAAGAGTGAAGAAGGAGAGGAAAAAGATACATAGAGGGATTTGGATTGTAAAAATGAATAGTAAAATGAGAATGAATTAGAATGATGATAAAAGAGTAGAATGAGCAGATAGATACGTGACTGAAGAAGTGTATAGGTAGATAGATAGTTGGATAGATGAATAGAAAAGCTGATAAGGGTTACACAGATAGATAGATAACTAGATGAATGTAAACAGATAAGAGAACACGTAGATTACAGGTGTGAACTGAATGAAAAATGAATGGAAAAAAATTGAAAAAGAAAGAAATGAAAAATGAAAAACGAAGTGAACTGAATGAAAAAAAAAATGTAGTGAATGAATAATGGACTAGATGAAAAATTAAAAATCTGAAAAACGAACTGAATGAAAAATGAAAAAAATGAATGAAAAATAAAAAAAAATGAAAATAAAGTGAGTGAAAAATGAATGAAAAATGAAAAAAATGAATGAAAATGAAAAAAATGTGAAATGAAGTGCATGAAAAATAAAAACAATTAATGAAAATGAAAAAAGTAATGAAAAATAATAAAAAAAATTAATATAAATGAAAAAAATGAATGGGAAATGAAAAAAATTGAATGAAAAATGATGTCAATGAAAACTTAAGTGAATGAAAAATGATCTGCATGAAAAATAAATGAAGGTAGATAAAAACGTGATTGGAAAAGTATATAAATAGAGAGTCAAATAAACGAATATAAAGAGGATAAAGGTTAATAAAAGCTAACTAGATAGATAAATAAACGAATATTAACAGGCTAATCTATCCATAAATTCAATAAAAAAGTGATAGCTTGATAAACAGATAGAGGCAGTCTGATAGATAGATATGGATAGATAAATCAATAAACACATGAAGGTTATTACACACGAATATTTATGTATGCATGAATGAATGTTGGTGAGTGAATGCAATACGTGTTCATGGATGCTTGTATACAGACACACAGACAGACAGACAGATAGACAAACAGACTGACAGACAGGCAGTGACCAACAAACAGACAGATTAACAGAAAAACGGACAGAGAAAATGATACAAAAACGCTAACAGAAATATAAACAAATACACAAACTAACAGACAGACAGACGCAGAAAAACAGACACAAGGACAAAATGCATAAAAACACATACAAACACACAAAAAGATGGAAAAATAGACTGACTAACCAACATACATACATACATACATACAGATAGACAGACAGACAGAGAGACAGTAAGACACACACACACACACACACACACACACACACACACACACACACACACACACACACACACACACACACACACACACACACACACACACACACACACACACACACACACACACACACACACACACAGGTTTTGCACTGGGCTAAAAAAAAACATAGAACGTTAAATGTTTGGCC
Source organism: Eriocheir sinensis (assembly GCF_024679095.1). Lineage (NCBI taxonomy): Eukaryota > Metazoa > Arthropoda > Malacostraca > Decapoda > Varunidae > Eriocheir > Eriocheir sinensis. The sequence goes on from NW_026111790.1 coordinate 139,549, forward strand.
TAAAAAGTTTTGAAACATTAATTTGCAAAAGTTGTTGTTGACTAAGAGCACCTGATTAGCATACTCTCTCTCTCTCTCTCTCTCTCTCTCTCTTTAAAACAAATTTCCTTCTATTTATTTATTTAAACTTGTTCTTCCTCCTCCTCCTCCTCCTCCTCTCTTTCTCCTTCTCTTCCTCTTTCTCTTTTTTTTATTTTCTTCTCCTCTTTCTCTCTTTCTTTTTCTTCTCCCTCTTTCTTCTCATTCTGTTTCTTCTCTTTTTTTTTCTCTTTCTCTTCCTCTTCCTCATCTTCTTCATCATCATATCTTCCTACCTACCCTTCCCTCCCCTTGCCTACCTACAACTTCCTCCTTATCATCCTCCTCCTCCTTCCCTTCTCTCCCCTTCCCTTCTCTTCCTCCTTTCCCTTTCCTTCCCTTCCCATCCTCCTTACATATCTACCTACCTCTCCTACCTTCCCCTTTCCTTCCTATCCCTTTCCTTCCCCTTCCTTTCATACCCCTCCATTCCTTCCTTCCTCGTCATCATCATCATCATCATCATCATCACCCTTTCCCTATGACGTCACCACCGAGAAAAAAACAAGAAGAAATAAGGAAAAAGGTCAAAAGGAAAAGACAAAATCAATGAGTAAAAAAAATTGAATAATAAAAATCAATAATGAAATAAAAGCCAGAAAACGAGTAAAATAATAAAGAAGAAGAAGAACAACAACAAATACAAGAAAACAAGAAGAACAAAAAAGAAAAAAAGAAAAAAAAACTCCATGCAGGAAAAAAGGAAAAAAGGAAAAAAGGTAAAAAAAAAAAATCGTGCTCCTATTTTGTGGACGGACTCGGCTCCTTGAATGTAAATCAGGCGGCGTATTGTCAACAGGTGCGCGCGGACAGGTAAAGAGGAGGGGGTGAAAGGTGAGGTGAGGTTACAGCGTGAAGGAGGTGGTGATGACGAGGACTGGTGGTGGTGTTAGTGGTGGTGATGTTACGTAGCGGTGTTAGTGGTGATGGGTGATGACTGGAATGGAGATGAGTGGAGTGGTGACTGACTACAAGGTGTGGCTATGTTATGAGGCTAATGAATGGTGAAGAGAGGGATGGGGAGAGTGAGTGTGAATGTGATTGTCGTGTGTGTGTGTGTGTGTGTGTGTGTGTGTATTACCCGTGAGCATTTCGAATCACACACATACGCACACACACACACAAAGTTATCTCGCTCCTAAACTAATTCGGTACAATTCGGCACATCAATGGAAAAAAAAAAAAAACTAATGCAAAACACAGTAGAAACAAAAACTCACCGGCGCTGGATGGATTTTTATGGCTCGTTCGGCGCGGCCAAACTCGGCGAGGCGGCCCCTGAAAAATACAGCAAGAAAACATTGGCGTAATTAATGACTTTTTCCGAGTTATTATTAGTATTAGAATTATTATTAGGAGTAGTAAAGTAGTAGTAGTAGTAGTAGTAGTAGTAGTAGTAATAGTAGTAGTAATGGTTTTAGTAGTAATAGCAATATGGTGTTGATAATGGTGATGGTGACCGTAGTGGTGATTAAGTTATGGTGATGGTAGTGAAGTTCGTGGTAGTGATATGTCGGCAGTGGTGGAGTCGGTAGTGGTGATTAATGGTACTGGTAGTGGTGGTGATGGTTGAGGTAGTGTTAACGATAGAGGTGGTGGTGGTGATGGTGGTGGTGATTATAGAGGCAGAACAAACACTACCACCACCACCACCTCCACCAGAACCAATATCGGAAAAAGTATTGGGCCAACATATTTTTTGAGAGATATTTATAACCAGCCAGTAGTTGCCCTTTCTTTCCGCCCTTATGATTAGGTATAGGTGCGCACGTGGGTAGGCTGGCCCGCTCCCAAAGATGGATTAGTTAGTAAGCTTTTTGTCCTATTCTTTTGTCCTTTTTTTCAATTAGTGAGAGAGAGAGAGAGAGAGAGAGAGAGAGAGAGAGAGAGAGAGAGAGAGAGAGAGAGAGAGAGAGAGAGAGAGAGAGAGAGAGAGAGAGAGAGAGAGAGAGAGAGAGAGAGAGAGAGAGAGAGAGAGAGAGAGAGAGAGAGAGAGAGAGAGAGAGAGAGAGATTAGCTAAGAGATAGCCTGGAGATATCTTTTTTTTCCCCCCTTCCTTCCTTCCTCACTTGTCTTCCCTTCCTTCCCGTTTGATGTTTTCTCTCTTCCTTTTCCTCCATTTCCCCCCCTTTCCTCCTCCCCTCCTCCTTCTCTCCATCACTTCTTGCTATTTTCCTTTTTCAGTCCTACTTTTTTTTACTCCTTACTTCCTTCCTCCTTCACCTCCCTACTTCCTTATTATATCTCTCCCTTACTTCTTTACTGCCTTCCTTCCTTCCTTCTATACTCGCCTCACAGCTCCCTAATCCCTTTCTTTCTTACTTCCTTTTTCCTCCTTTACTTTCTTTTTTCCCCTTAGTTTCTCCTTTTCCTGGTTTCTTCCTCCCTTTTCCTTTTCCTCCATTTTCATCTTTTATCCCTCTCTCCATTATTGGCGTTCCTTCTTCTTCTCCTCAGTCCCCTTGTCCCGCCTCTCTTATTATCCACCATTTCACTTTCTCTATCGTCCACTTTCTCTCTCTCTTCCCTACACTTTTTTCTCTCCCTCCAATCACACATTTTTCCGTAACTTTCCAAATATTTTATCTCTTTTCTTCCACTAACAGCTCCCTTTTTTCCTTCCCTCTCTTTCTCTTCCTCTTTCCTTTACCACCTTCCCTTTCAGTTTCTTCCCTCCACATCTTCTCTCCTTCCACTTCCAGCTCCATTTTTTCTCCTTTCCTTTCTATTACCTCTTCCGCTGGTGACGTCACGGCCGTAACCTCGGGACAAATACCAGTGTTATTATTCTAATTCATATATTTCGCACAATACTTAAGATGGTGGGAGTAAACAATTATTGAAGAGAAAAATGCTCACTTCTTACCCCACAGGACCGTTATTTTAAACGTATCGAGCTGCCTTTACGACTATTCCCAAGGCCGCGGAGAAGCTTGGCCAAGCTGTCACGGGTGACTTTACCATTCATGACGCTGAAGGCGTGTACAGCCATCACTACGATCACAAAACAGTCCGTGAATACCCCGGCAACTTCAACGAGAGGCTTTTCAAACAGGCGAGCCGAGGCGAAGTTTACTTTATTAATAAGACCTTCCATCCAGCCAATCAGATCCCGTAGCTAAGCACACCCTCCCTCCATCAAGCCAATCAGCTCCCGTAGCTAACATCTCCCTCCCTCCATCCAGCCAATCAGCTCCCGTAGCGATCTTCACTACAAAAGGTGCAACTAGCTCTAGATTCAGCCCTATGCAATGTCAACTCTGTGCTCCCTAAAACGGCATATCGCAAACCGAGGTGATGTGGTAAATCTCGACCCTATACAGGGTAAGAAAAAGGAGAAGGGTGACTCCATCTCAAGAAATCAAAATCGCGTGGCTGATCCCCGAGGCCAGGCGAGCCTCAGAACCTTAGACACACACACACACACACACACACACACACACACACACACACACACACACACACACACACAGAGGATAATGAGGCAGGGGACTAATGGACTAACGCTCTGCCGTGACAGGATAGGGAGGCTTCCCTCCAATAAGGAACAACAAGAGGAGAGGAAGGCCTCCCAGAGGGAGTTGAAGCAACTCCCGGGGCCGCTGCCGAAGCTGATGTCGGTCTGCTCCTGCTGCGACAGGAAAAGTTCTCGCGTGTTATTCGCCTAGCTCACGCAGCACGCACGCACTCACCCCGCAACGCACGCCAGCACGAACTCACTCCCCAACGCACGTTCGCTCGCACTCACCCCCCAACGCACGCACGCACGCACATACGCAAGCACACACGCACGAACGATCGGACGCACAAGCACGCACTCACCCCCCACCCACGCTCGCACGCACGAACGCAAGAACACACGCAAGAACGAACGGACGAACACACGCTCGCACACACCCATCCCCAACGCACGCTCGCACGCACGAACACGAATACACACGCACGAAGGAACGGATGAACACACGCTCGCACGCACGAATACGAGTACACACGCACGAAGGAACGGACGAACCCACGCTCGCACGCACCCATCCCCAGCGCACGCTCGCACGCACGAATACGAGTACACACGCACGAAGGAACGGATGAACACACGCTCGCACGCACGAACACGAATACACACGCACGAAGGAACGGATGAACACACGCTCGCACGCACGAATACGAGTACACACGCACGAAGGAACGGATGAACACACGCTCGCACGCACGAATACGAGTACACACGCACGAAGGAACGGACGAACACACGCTCGCACGCACCCATCCCCAGCGCACGCTCGCACGCACGAACACGAGTACACACACGCACGAAGGAACAGATGAACACACGCTCGCACGCACGAACACGAGCATACACACGCACGAAGGAACGGACGAACACTCGCTCGCACGCACGAACACGAGTATACATACCCACGAAGGAACGGACGAACACACGCTCGCAGGCACTGACCGCCCAACGCACGCAGCACACAAGCACTCACACACGCAAGCACGCACACAATCACGTACCCACGCATGCACACGCACGCAAGCACACACACTCACGTACAGACGCACGCACCCACGCAAGCATGCAGGCAGGCACGCACGCACACACTCACACAAGCAAGCACGCAGCCACGCACGAAAAAACGCACGAACTCACGCAAGTACGTAAGCACGTACGCACCCACGCAAGCACGCACGAAGGCACGGACACTCTGATGACGACCCAGGCAACAAGGCACCCTGACACTCCCTGGACACTCTCTGAACAATGGATGGACACTCTGATGACGACCCACGCAACAAGGTCCCCTGACACTCCCTGGACACTCTCTGAACAATGGCCTGACACTCTGATGACGACCCACGCATCTAGCATTAAGGCCTTAGGTGTTGTGTGTTGGGTAGGGTTGTTGACTCCTCTGGGCTGAAGGAGACTCATCCTGAGCAGCATACAGCACCAAGATAAGGCGATACAGCTACCCAACACAAGGAAACGGAAAATAAAGAAAATAACACCGAAGAATTAAGATTACAATATAAAGAACACAAAAATAAAGAAGTGATAGAAACGCAAAATCAAGAAAAGGAAAAAAATCTAGCAGAGTAAGTCCTTTGGTGCTGTGTGTTGGGTAGGGTTGCTGACTTCTCTGGGGTGAGGGAGACTCATCCTGAGCAGCATACAGCACCAAGATAGGGCGATACAGCTAGCCTGCACAACATCAGGAAACGTAAAATAAATAAAAATATCATCGAAGAATGGATGTTACTGAAAAAGGAACACGATAATAAAGAACTTGTAGAAAAAACATCATGAAAGTGAGAGCCAATCATTGGGGCAAGCATTAAGGCCTTTGGTGTTGTGTGTTGGGTAGGGTTGCTGACTCCTCTGGGGTGAGGGAGACTCATCCTGAGCAGCATACAGCACCAAGAAGAGGCAATATAGCTAGCCAACACAACACCAGGAAACGAAAAATAATGATAAAGAACACCGAAGAATGGATATTACTGAAAAGGAACACGAGAATAAAGAAGTGATAGAAACACAACATCATGAAAGTGAAACAACTCATTGTGGCAAGCATTAAGGCCTTTGGTGTTGTGTGTTGGGTAGGGTTGCTGACTCCTCTGGGGTGAGGGAGACTCATCCTGAGCAGCATACAGCACCAAGACAAGGCGATACAGCTAGCCTGCACAACACCAGGGAACGAAAAAAAAATAATAATAATAACACCGAAGAATGGATATAACAAAAAAAAAAAAAACATCACGAGAAAAATAGTGATAGAAACACAACATCAAGAAAAGGGAAAAATATCTAGCATTAAGGCCTTAGGTGTTGTGTGTTGGGTAGGGTTGCTGACTCCTCTGGGGTGAGGGAGACTCATCCTGAGCAGCATACAGCACCAAGATAAGGCGATACAGCTAGCCTGCACAACGCCAGGAAACGGAAAATTAAATACCGAAGAAACGATATTACAGAAAAAGAATACGAAAATAAAAAAGTCTTGGAAACACAACATGGACTGACACTCTGATGACGACCCAGGCAACAAGGCCCCTAACACTCCCTGGACACTCTCTGAACAATGGACGGACACTCTGATGACGACCCACGCAACAAGGCCCCTGACACTCCCTGGACACTCTGAACAATGGACGGACACGCTGATGACGACCCACGCAACAAGGCCCCTGACACTCCCTGGACACTCTCTGAACAATGGAAGGACACGCTGATGACGACCCACGCAACAAGGCCCCTGACACTCCCTGGACACTCTCTGAACAATGGACGGACACGCTGATGACGACCCACGCAACAAGGCCCCTGACACTCCCTGGACACTCTCTGAACAATGTACGGACACGCTGATGACGACCCACGCAACAAGGCCCCTGACACTCCCTGGACACTCTGAACGCTGCCCTGACCATTTGCAACAAAAAATCTCCTCACGACGTAACCTAAAAAGGACAAAATCCCCCCCGACAAAAAAAATAAATAATTAACTTTCCAAACTATAACGAAATAGTTGTCACCAAGACATCAAAATAAAGAAGCCATAAAAAAGAAAAAGAAAAAAGCAACAAAGAAATCAACTCAAGCAGTAGTAAAAAAAAAAAGACCTAACAAATCTAAAAAGGTCAACTCCCGATCAGTCAAAAAATAGAAAACTAAAAACATATAATGACAAAATGTAACGAAACGTATGAACTCAAAACCAAGAAAGAAAAGTAAAAAAATGAAAAAAAAATTAACCAAAAATCAAATCAACACCAAAAAAAAAACGAAACTGAGGAAAACTAAAACTAAGAGAAAAAAGAAAACCGGCAGCGGCTTGATTATCTTTGGCTTCAGCCTGGCTTAGAGGGACAGACGAAGGAACACAGCAAGACAGGAATAAAGGGACGAACTGAAGTGTAAGAGAAGGAAGAAAGAAAAGAATATTATTATAAAGAAAAAAATTATAGGAGAGAGGGAAGAATGGAGGGAAGGATGGAAAAAATGAGGAAAGAAAGGAAGAAAACTATAAAGAATAGGAGAAAGGGAGGAAGTAAACAAAGAAGGCAACAAAGCAGATGTAGATTCAGAAAAAAATATACAGATGGACGGAATGAGATGAACGGAAGAAAGAAAGGAAGAAAAATAGTTGCCTGGGTGGGATGCTGACGCTGGCTTAGTGTTCAGGGTGAAATGCTGACCCTGGCTTAGCGTTCAGGGTGAGATGCTGACCCTGGCTAAGTGTTCAGGATGGGATGCTGACCCTGGCTAAGTGTTCAGGGTGGGATGCTCACCCTGGCTAAGTGTTCAGGGTGGGATGCTGACCCTGGCTAAGTGTTCAGGGTGGGATGCTGACCCTGGCTAAGTGTTCAGGGTGGGATGCTGACCCTGGCTAAGTGTTCAGGGTGGGATGCTGACCCTGGCTAAGTGTTCAGGGTGGGATGCTGACCCTGGCTAAGTGTTCAGGGTGGGATGCTGACCCTGGCTAAGTGTTCAGGGTGGGATGCTGACCCTGGCTAAGTGTTCAGGGTGGGATGCTGACCCTGGCTAAGTGTTCAGGGTGGGATGCTGACCCTGGCTAAGTGTTCAGGGTGGGATGCTGACCCTGGCTAAGTGTTCAGGGTGGGATGCTGACCCTGGATTAGTGTTCAGGGTGGGATGCTGACCCTGGCTTAGTGTTCAGGGTGGGATGCTGACCCTGGATTAGTGTTTAGGGTGGGATGCTGACCCTGGCTCAGTGTTCAGGGTGGGATGCTGACCCTGGCTTAGCGTTCAGGGTGAGATGCTGACCCTGGCTAAGTGTTCAGGGTGGGATGCTGACCCTGGATTAGTGTTCAGGGTGGGATGCTGACCCTGGATTAGTGTTCAGGGTGGGATGCTGACCCTGGCTAAGTGTTCAGGGTGGGATGCTGACCCTGGCTAAGTGTTCAGGGTGGGATGCTGACCCTGGCTAAGTGTTCAGGGTGGGATGCTGACCCTGGCTAAGTGTTCAGGGTGGGATGCTGACCCTGGCTTAGTGTTCAGGGTGGGATGCTGACCCTGGATTAGTGTTTAGGGTGGGATGCTGACCCTGGCTCAGTGTTCAGGGTGGGATGCTGACCCTGGCTTAGCGTTCAGGGTGAGATGCTGACCCTGGCTAAGTGTTCAGGGTGGGATGCTGACCCTGGATTAGTGTTCAGGGTGGGATGCTGACCCTGGATTAGTGTTCAGGGTGAGATGCTGACCCTGGCTCTGTGTTCAGGGTGGGATGCTGACCCTGGCTTAGTGTTCAGGGTGAGATGCTGACCCTGGCTCTGTGTTCAGGGTGGGATGCTGACCCTGGATTAGTGTTCAGGGTGGGATGCTGACCCTGGATTAGTGTTCAGGGTGAGATGCTGACCCTGGCTTAGTGTTCAGGGTGGGATGCTGACCCTGGATTAGTGTTCAGGGTGGGATGCTGACCCTGGCTAAGTGTTCAGGGTGGGATGCTGACCCTGGCTTAGTGTTCAGGGTGGGATGCTGACCCTGGATTAGTGTTCAGGGTGGGATGCTGACCCTGGCTTAGTGTTCAGGGTGGGATGCTGACCCTGGCTTAGTGTTCAGGGTGGGATGCTGACCCTGGATTAGTGTTCAGGTTGGGATGCTGACCCTGGATTAGTGTTCAGGGTGGGATGCTGACCCTAGATTAGTGTTCAGGGTGGGATGCTGACCCTGGATTAGTGTTCAGGGTGGGATGCTGACCCTAGATTAGTGATCAGGGTGGGATGCTGACCCTGGATTAGTGTTCAGGGTGGGATGCTGACCCTGGATTAGTGTTCAGGGTGGGATGCTGACCCTGGATTAGTGTTCAGGGTGGGATGCTGACCCTGGATTAGTGTTCAGGGTGGGATGCTGACCCTGGATTAGTGTTCAGGATGGGATGCTGACCCTGGCTTAGTGCTCAGGGTGGGATGCTGACGACAGTAGGAGCCTGTGGCGGGGGTGACGTTCGAGGGACAGTAGGATGCGGTGTCGGGGGTGGCGTGCGAATGACAGAATGAGGCGGTTGCGGGGGTGCCGTGCGAGGGACAGGAGCAGGCGGTGGCGGGGTTGGCGTGAGAGGGACAGGAGGAAGCGTTGGAGGTGGTGGCGTGCGAAGGACAGGAGGAGGCGGTGCCGAGGATGTCGTGGGAGGGATAAGAGAAGGCGGTGGCGGGGGTGGCGTGCTAGAGACAGAAGGAGGCGGCGGCGCGGGTGGCGAGCAAATGACTGGAAGAGGCGGTGGCGGGGATAGCGTGCGAGGGACAGGAGGAGGCGGCGGCGGGGTTGGCGTGCGAGGGACAGGAGGAGGCGGCGGCGGGGTTGGCGTGCGAGGGACAGGAGGAGGCGGCGGGGTTGGCGTGCGAGGGACAGGAGGAGGCGGCGGCGGGGTTGGCGTGCGAGGGACAGGAGGAGGCGGCGGCGGGGTTGGCGTGCGAGGGACAGGAGGAGGCGGCGGCGGGGTTGGCGTGCGAGGGACAGGAGGAGGCGGCGGCGGGGTTGGCGTGCGAGGGACAGGAGGAAGCGTTGGCAGTGGTGGCGTGCAAAGGACAGGAGGAGGCGGTGGCGGGGTTGGCGTGCGAGGGACAGGAAGAGGCGGTGGAGGGGGTGGCGTGCGAGGGTCAGGAGGAGGCGGGGGCGGGGTGGGCGTGCGAGGACAGGAGGCGGCGGCGGGGTTGGCGTGCGAGGGACAGGAGGAGGCGGTGGCGGGGTTGGCGTGCGAGGGACAGGAGGAAGCGTTGGCAGTGGTGGCGTGCAAAGGACAGGAGGAGGCGGTGGCGGAGTTAGCGTTCGAAAATAGGAGGTGGCGGTTGCGGGGGTGATGCTCGAAAGACAGGAACAGGCGGTGGAGGGGGTGGCGTGCGAGGGACAGGAGGAGGCGGCGGCGGGGTTGGCGTGCGAGGGACAGGAGGAGGTGGTGGCGGGGGTGGCGTGCAAGGGACAGAAGGAGACGGTGGCGGGGGTGGCGTGCCTGGTAGAGGATGAGGCGGTGTCGGGGATGGCGTGCGTGGGAGAGGATGAAGTGTTGGCGGGGGTGGCGTGGGGGGGGCAAGAGGAGGAGGTGGAGGTGGTGGCGTGCGAGTGAAAGGAGGAGGCAGCGGCGGGGGTGGCGTGGGGGGGGCAAGAGGAGGAGGTGGAGGTGGTGGCGTGCGAGTGAAAGGAGGAGGCAGCGGCGGGGGTGGCGTGCGAGGGAAAGGAAGAAGCGGTGGCGGGGATGGCGTGCGAGGGAAAGGAGGAGGCGGTGGCGGGGATGGCGTGCGAGGGAAAGGAGGAGGCGGTGGCTGGGATGGCGTGCGAGGGAAAGGAAGAGGCGGTGGCGGGGATGGCGTGCGAGGGGAAGGAGGAGGCGGTCGCGGGGATGGCGTGCGAGGGAAAGGAAGAGGCGGTGGCGGGGATTGCGTGCGAGGGAAAGGAAGAGGCGGTGGCGGGGATGGCGTGCGAGGGAAAGGAAGAGGCGGTGGCGGGGATGGCGTGCGAGGGAAAGGAGGAGGTGGTAGCGGGGATGGCGTGCGAGGGAAAGGAGGAGGTGGTAGCGGGGATGGCGTGCGAGGGAAAGGAGGAGGGGGTCGCGGGGATGGCGTGCGAGGTAAAGGAGGAGGTGGTAGCGGGGATGGCGTGCGAGGGAAAGGAGGAGGCGGTGGCGGGCATGGCGTGCGAGGGACAGGAGGAGGCGGTGGCGGGGGTGGCGTGCGAGGGAAAGGAGGAGGCGGTGGCGGGGATGGCGTGCGAGGGAAAGGAGGAGGCGGTGGCGGGAATGGCGTGCGAGGGAAAGGAGGAGGCGGTGGCGGGGATGGCGTGCGAGGGAAAGGAGGAGGCGGTGGCGGGGATGGCGTGCGAGGGAAAGGAGGAGGCGGTGGCGGGTATGGCGTGCGAGGGAAAGGAGGAGGCGGTGGCGGGGATGGCGTGCGAGGGAAAGGAGGAGGTGGCGGCGATGGCGTGCGAGGGAAAGGAGGAGGCGGTGGCGGGTCTGGCGTGCGAGGGCAAGGAGGAGGCGGTGGCGGGTATGGCGTGCGAGGGAAAGGAGGAGGCGGTGGCGGGAATGGCGTGCGAGGGAAAGGAGGAGGCGGTGGCGGGGATGGCGTGCGAGGGAAAGGAGGAGGCGGCGACGGGGTTGGCGTGCGAGGGGAAGGAGGAGGCGGCGACGGGGTTGGCGTGCGAGGGGAAGGAGGAGGCGGTGGCGGGGATGGCGTGCGAGGGGAAGGAGGAGGCGGTGGCGGGGGTGTCGAGCGAGAGAAAGGAGGAGGCGGCGACGGGGTTGGCGTGCGAGGGAAGGAGGAGGCGGCGTGGGACGGCGTGTGAGGGGAAGGAGGAGGCGGTGGCGGTAGTGGCGTGCGAGGGGAAGAAGAAGGCGGTGGCGGGGGTGTCGAGCGAGAGAAAGGAGGAGGCGGCGACGGGGTTGGCGTGCGAGGGGAAGGAGGAGGCGGTGGCGGGGGTGTCGAGCGAGAGAAAGGAGGAGGCGGCGACGGGGTTGGCGTGCGAGGGGAAGGAGGAGGCGGTGGCGGGGGTGTCGAGCGAGAGAAAGGAGGAGGCAGGAGGAGGCGGTGGCGGGGATGGCGTGCGAGTGAGAGGTGGAGGCGGTGGCGGGGGTGTGGTGCGAGTGAGAGGAGGAGGCGGTGGCGGGGGAGGGGTGCAGGAGAGGAGGCGGTGGCGGGGGAGGCGTGCGAGTGAGAGGTGGAGGCGGTGGCGGGGGAGGGGTGCGAGTGAGAGGTGGAGGCGGTGGCGGGGGTGGGGTGCGAGTGAGAGGTGGAGGCGGTGGCGGGGGAGGGGTGCGAGTGAGAGAATGAGGCGGTGGCGGGGGAGGCGTGCGAGTGAGAGGTGGAGGCGGTGGCGTGGGTGGCGTGCGAATGACAGGAGGAGGCGGTGGCGTGGGTGGCGTGCGAATGACAGGAGGAGGCGGTGGCGTGGGTGGCGTGCGAATGACAGGAGGAGGTGGTGCCGGGGGTGGGTTGCGAGGAAGAGGAATAGGCGGTGGCAGGGTTGGCGTGCAAGGGACAGGAGGAGGCGGTGGTGGGGATGGCTTGCGAATGACAGAAGGAGGCGTTGGCAGGAGTGGCGTGCGAGGGACAGGAGTAGGCGGTGGCGGGGTGGCTTGCGATTAACTGGAGGAGGCTGTGCCGGAGTTGCCGTGAGATGGACAGGAAGAGACGGTGGCCGGGTTGGCGTGCGAGGGACAGGAGGAGGCGGTGGCGGGGGTGGCGCTCGATAGATAGGAGGAGGCGGTGGCGGGGGTGGCGTACGAGGGACAGGAGGAGGCGGTGGCGGGGGTGGCCTCTGAGCGACAAGAAGAGGCGGTGACGGGAGTGGCGTGGGAAGGACAAGAGGCAACGGTGGCGGGGGTATCGTGCAAGGTACAGTAGGAGGCGGTGGCGGGGGTGGCGTGCGAGGGAGAGGAGGAGGCGATGGCCGGGTTGGCGTGCGAGGCTCAGGAGGAGGCGGTGGCTGGGGTGGCTTGCGAGGGAGAGGAGTAGGCGGTGGCGGGGGTGGCGTGCAAAGGGATAGAAGGAGGCGGTGGGGGGGTGGCGTGGGATAGACAGGAGGAAGCGGTGGCGGGAATGGCGTAGGAAGAAAAGGATTAGGCGGTGGATGGGTTGGCGTGCGAGGGCCAAGAGGAGGCGGTGGCCGTGTTGACGTGCGAGGGACAGGAGGAGGCGGTGGCTGGGGTGGCGTTCGAGGGACAGTAGGAGGCGGTGGCGGGGTGGGCGGGGGCGGGACAGGAGGAAGCGGTGGCGGGGGGGGTGCGTGCGTCGAACAGTAAGAGCCTGTGGCGGGGGTGATGTTCGAGGGACAGTAGGAGGTGGTGTCGGGGACGGCAGGCGAAGGACAATAGGAGGCGGTGGCGGGGTTGGCGTGCGAGGGACAGGACGAGGCGGTTGCGGGGGTAGCGTGCGAAGAACAGGATGAGGCGGTGGCGGGGTTAGCGTGCGAGGGATAAGAGCAGGCGGTGGCGGGGGTGTCGTGCGAAGAACAGGATGAGGCGGTGGCGGGGTTGGCGTGCGAGGGACAAGAGCAGGCGGTTGCGGGGGTAGCGTGCGAAGAACAGGATGAGGCGGTGGCGGGGTTGGCGTGCGAGGGACAAGAGCAGGCGGTGGCGGGGGTGTCGTGCGAAGAACAGGATGAGGAGGTGGCGGGGCTGTCGTGCGAAGAACAAGATGAGGCGGTGGCGGGGTTAGCGTGCGAGGGACAAGAGCAGGCGGTGGCGGGGGTGTCGTGCGAAGAACAGGATGAGGAGGTGGCGGGCTGTCGTGCGAAGAACAAGATGAGGCGGTGGCGGGGTTAGCGTGCGAGGGACAAGAGTAGGCGGTGGCGGGGGTGTCGTGCGAAGAACAGGATGAGGAGGTGGCGGGGTTAGCGTGCGAGGGACAAGAGCAGGCGGTGGCGGGGCTGTCGTGCGAAGAACAGGATGAGGAGGTGGCGGGGTTAGCGTGCGAGGGACAAGAGCAGGCGGTGGCGGGGGTGTCGTGCGAAGAACAGGATGAGGAGGTGGCGGGGTTAGCGTGCGAGGGACAAGAGCAGGCGGTGGCGGGGCTGTCGTGCGAAGAACAGGATGAGGCGGTGGCGGGGGTGTCGTGCGAAGAACAGGATGAGGCGGTGGCGGGGTTAGCGTGCGAGGGACAAGAGCAGGCGGTGGCGGGGGTGTCGTGCGAAGAACAGGAGGAGGCGGTGGCGGGGTTAGCGTGCGAGGGACAAGAGCAGGCGGTGGCGGGGGTGTCGTGCGAAGAACAGGATGAGGCGGTGGCGGGGTTAGCGTGCGAGGGACAAGAGCAGGCGGTGGCGGGGGTGTCGTGCGAAGAACAGGATGAGGCGGTGGCGGGGTTGGCGTGCGAGGGACAAGAGCAGGCGGTGGCGGGGGTGTCGTGCGAAGAACAGGATGAGGCGGTGGCGGGGGTGTCGTGCGAAGAACAGGATGAGGCGGTGGCGGGGGTGTCGTGCGAAGAACAGGATGAGGCGGTGGCGGGGTTGGCGTGCGAGGGACAAGAGCAGGCGGTGGCGGGGTTGGCGTGCGAGGGACAAGAGCAGGCGGTGGCGGGGTTAGCGTGCGAGGGACAAGAGCAGGCGGTGGCGGGGTTAGCGTGCGAGGGACAAGAGCAGGCGGTGGCGGGGTTGGCGTGCGAGGGACAAGAGCAGGCGGTGGCGGGGTTGGCGTGCGAGGGACAAGAGCAGGCGGTGGCGGGGTTAGCGTGCGAGGGACAAGAGCAGGCGGTGGCGGGGTTAGCGTGCGAGGGACAAGAGCAGGCGGTGGCGGGGTTAGCGTGCGAGGGACAAGAGCAGGCGGTGGCGGGGGTGGCGTGCGAGGGACAAGAGCAGGCGGTGGCTGGGGTGGCGTGCGAGGGACAAGAGCTGGCGGTGGCGGGGTTGGCGTGCGAGGGACAAGAGCAGGCGGTGGCGGGGTTGGCGTGCGAGGGACAAGAGCAGGCGGTGGCGGGTTAGCGAGGGACAAGAGCAGGCGGTGGCGGGGTTAGCGTGCGAGGGACAAGAGCAGGCGGTGGCGGGGTTAGCGTGCGAGGGACAAGAGCAGGCGGTGGCGGGGTTAGCGTGCGAGGGACAAGAGCAGGCGGTGGCGGGGTTAGCGTGCGAGGGACAAGAGCAGGCGGTGGCGGGGTTAGCGTGCGAGGGACAAGAGCAGGCGGTGGCGGGGTTCGCGTGCGAGGGACACGAGCAGGCGGTGGCGGGGTTGGCGTGCGAGGGACAGGAGGAGGCGGTGGCGGGGGTGGCGTGCGAGGGACAAGAGGAGGCGGTGGCGGGGGTGGCGTGCGAGGGGAAGGAGGAGGCGGAGGCGGGGGTGGCGTGCGAGGGAAGGGATGAGGCGGTGGCGGTGGTGGCGTGCGAGGGGAAGGAGGAGGCGCTGGCGGGGGTGGCGTGCAAGGGGAAGGAGGAGGCGCTGGCGGGGGTGGCGTGCGAGGGAAGGGAAGAGGCGGTGGCGGTGGTGGCGTGCGAGGGGAAGGAGGAGGCGCTGGCGGGGGTGGCGTGCGAGGGGAAGGAAGAGGCGGCGGCGGGGTGGCGTGCGAATGACAGGAGGAGGCGTTGGCGGGGGTGGCGTGCGAGGGACAGGAGGAGGCGGTGGCGGGGGTGGCGTGCAATTGACTGGAGGAGGCTGTGGCGGGGTTGGCGTGAGAGGGACAGGAAGAGGCTGTGGCCGGGTTGGCGTGCGAGGGACAGGAAGAGGCTGTGGCCGGGTTGGCGTGCGAGGGACATGAGGAGGCGGTGGCGGGGGTGGCGTTCGATAGATAGGAGGAGGCGGTGGCGGGGGTGGCGTGCGAGGGAAAGGAGAAGGCAGCGGCGGGGGTGGCGTGCGAGGGAAAGGAGGAGGTGGTGGTGGGGTGGCGTTCAAGGGGAAGGAGGTGGTAGAGGCTGGGATGGTGTGCGAGGGAAAGGAAGAGGCGGTGGCGGGGGTGTCGTGCGAGGGAAAGGAGGAGGCGGTGGCGGAAATGGCGTGCAAGGGAAAGGAGGAGGCGTTGGCGGGGTGGCGTGCGAGGGAAAGGAGGAGGCGGTGTCGGGGGTGGCGTGCGAGGGAAAGTAGGAGGCGGTGGCGAGGGTGGCGTGGGAGGAAAAGGAGGAGGCGGTGGAGGGGGTGTCGTGCGAGGGAAAGGAGGAGGCGGTGGCCGGGTTGGCGTGCGAGGGACAGGAGGAGGCGGTGGCGGGAGTGGTGTTCGAGGGACAGTAGGAGGCGGTGGCGTGGGTGGCGTGCGAATGCAAGGCGGGAGCGGTGGCGGGGTTGACGTTCGAGGGACAGTAGGAGGCAGTAACGGGGGTGGCGTGGGAGGTACAGAAGGAGGCGGTGGCTGGGATGGCGTGCGAGGGACAAGAGTAGGCGATGTCCGGGTTGGCGTGCGAGGGACAGGAGGAGGCGGTGGCGGGTGTGACATTCGAGGAACAGGTGGAGACGGTGGCGGGTGTGACATTCGAGGGACAGGTGGAGACGGTGGCGGGTGTGACATTCGAGGGACAGGTGGAGACGGTGGCGGGTGTGACATTCGAGGGACAGGTGGAGACGGTGGCGGGTGTGACATTCGAGGAACAGGTGGAGACGGTGGCGGGTGTGACATTCGAGGGACAGGTGGAGACGGTGGCGGGTGTGACATTCGAGGGACAGGTGGAGACGGTGGCGGGTGTGACATTCGAGGAACAGGTGGAGACGGTGGCGGGTGTGACATTCGAGGGACAGGTGGAGACGGTGGCGGGTGTGACGTTCGAGGACAGGTGGAGACGGTGGCGGTGACATTCGAGGGACAGGTGGAGACGGTGGCAGGTGTGACGTTCGAGGACAGGTGGAGACGGTGGCGGTGTGACTTTCGAGGGACAGGTGGAGACGGTGGCGGGTGTGACTTTCGAGGGACAGGTGGAGACGGTGGCGGGTGTGACATTCGAGGTACAGGTGGAGACGGTGGCGGGTGTGACATTCGAGGAACAGTTGGAGACGGTGGCGGGGGTTACGTTCGAGGGACAGGAGGAGGTGGCCGCGTGGCTGGCGTTCGAAAGACAGAAGGAGTCGGTCGCGGAGGTGGCGTGCGAGGGACAGGAGGAGGTGGCCGCGTGGATGGCGTTCGAAAGTCGGTCGCGGAGGTGGCGTGCGAGGGACAGGAGGAGGTGGTTGCGGGGATGGCGTGAGAGACAGGAGGATGCGGTGGCGTGGGTGGTGTGCGAGGGAGAGGAGGAGGCGTTGTCGGGAGTGGCGTGCGAGGGACAAGAGGAGGCGGTGGCGGGGCTGGCGTGGGAGAGACAGGAAGAGGCGGTGGCGGGGCTGGCGTGCGAGGACAGGAGGATCTGGTGGCGGGGTGGCGTGCAAGGGACAGGAAGAGGCGGTGGCGCGGCTGGCGTGCGAGGGACAGGAGGAGTCAGTGGCGGTGAGGGCGTGCAAGGGACAGGAGTCGGGGGCGGCGGTAGCGTGCGAGGGACAGGAAAAGGCGGTGGCGGGGAGGCGTGCGAGGGACAGGCGGAGGTGGTGGCGGGGCTGGCGTGGGAGAGACAGGAAGAGGCTGTGGAGTGGGTGGCGTGGGAGAGACAGGAAGAGGCGGTGGCGGGGGTGGCGTGCGAGGGACAGTAGGAGGCGGTGGCGGGGCTGGCGTGGGAGAGACAGGATGAGGCGGTGGCGGGGCTGGCGTGGGAGAGACAGGAAGAGGCGGTGGCGGGGCTGGCGTGGGAGAGACAGGAAGAGGCGGTGGCGTCGGTGGCGTGGGAGAGACAGGAAGAGGCGGTGGCGGGGCTGGCGTGGGAGAGACAGGAAGAGGCGGTGGCTGGGCTGCCGTGGGAGAGACAAGAAGAGGCGGTGGCGGGGCTGGCGTGGGAGAGACAGGAAGAGGCGGTGGCGGGGCTGGCGTGGGAGAGACAGGAAGATTCGGTGGCGGGGGTGGCGTGCGAGGGACAGTAGGAGGCGTTGGCGGGGCTGGCATGGGAGAGACTGGAAGAGGCGGTGGCGGGGGTGGCGTGCGAGGGACAGGAGGATGTGGTGGTGTTGGTTGCGTGGGAGGGACAGGAAGAGGCGGTGGCTGGGTTGGCGTGCGAGGGGCAGGAAGAGGCAGTGGCGGGGGTGGAGTGCGAGGGACAGGAAGGTGCGGTGGCGGGTGTGGCGTGGGATGGACAAGAAGAAGCAGTGGCGGGGGTGGAGTGCGAGGGACAGGAAGGGACGGTGGCGGGGGTGGCGTGGAAGGGATAGGAGGAAGCGTTGGCGGGGGTGTCGTGGAAGGAACAGGAGAAATCGGTGGTCGGGTTGGAGTGTGAGGGACAGGAGGAGGCGGTGGCCGGGTTTGCGTGCGAGGGACATGAGGCGATGGCGGGGGTGGCGTTCGAGGAACAGAAGGAGGCGGTGGCGTGGGTGGCGTGTGAGGGACAGAAGGAAGCGGTTGCGGGGTTGGCGTGCGAGGGACAGTAGGAGGCTGTAGCGGGGGTGACGTTCGAGGGACAGTAGGAGGCGGTGGCGGGGGCGGCGTGCGAATGCAAGGCGGAGGCGGTGGCGGGGTTGACGTTCGAGGGACAGTAGGAGGCGGTGGCGGGGGCGGCGTGCGAATGCAAGGCGGAGGCGGTGGCTGGGATGGCGTTCGATAGATAGGAGAAGGCGGTGTCCGGGTTGGCGTGCGAGGGACAGGAGGAGGCGGTGGCGGGGGTGACGTTTGAGAGACAGTAGGAGGCGGTGGCGGGGGTGGCGTGCGAGGGACTGGAGGAGGCTGTGGTGGGAGTGGCGTGCGAGGGACAGTAGGAGTCTTTGCCAGGGGTGACGTTCGACGATACAGTAGTCGGCGGAGGCGTGTGTGACGTTCGAGGGACAGGAGGAGGCGGTGGCGGGGGTGGCGTGCGAGGGACAGAAGGAGGCGGTTTCGGGGTTGGCGTGGGAGGGACAGGACGACGCGGTTGCGGGGGTGGCGTGCGAGGGACAGGAGGAGGCGTTGGTGGGGCTGGCGGGGGAGTGACAGGACGCGGCGGGGGAGGCGCTGGCGTGGGAGACATGAAGAGGCGGTGGCGGGGCTGGCGTGGGAGAGACAAGAAGAGGCGGTGGCGGGGGTGGCGTGCGAGGGACAGGAGGAGGCGGTGGCGGGGCTGGCGTGGGAGAGACAGGAAGAGGCGGTGGCGGGGCTGCCGTGGGAGAGACAAGAAGAGGCGGTGGCGGGGCTGGCGTGAGAGAGACAAGAAGAGGCGGTGGCGGGGCTGGCGTGGGAGAGACAGGAAGATTCGGTGGCGGGGGTGGCGTGCGAGGGACAGTAGGAGGCGTTGGTGGGGCTGGCGGGGGTGGCGTTTGACGGACAGGAGGAGGCGTTGGCGTAGATGGCGTGCGAAGGATAGGAGAAGGCGGTGGCTGGGTTGGCATGTGAGGGACAGGAGGAGGCGTTGGCGGGGATGGCGTGCGGGAGACAGGAGGTGGCGGTGGCGGGGTTAGCGTGAGAAAACAGGAGGAGGCAGTGGCGGAGATGGCGTGCGAGGAACAGAATGAGGCGGTGGCGGGGTTAGCGTGAGAAAACAGGAGGAGGCGGTGGCGGGGGTGACGTTCGAAACACAGGAGCAGGCGGTGGCTGGGGTGGTGTGCGTGGGACAGGTGGTGGGGGTGTGGGGTTTTAGTGCGAGGGACAGGAGGAGGCGGTGGCCGGGCTGCTGTGGGAGGCACATGAAGAGGAGGTGGCGGCGGTGGCGTGCAAGGGACAGTAGGAAGCGGTTGCGGGGGTGGCGTTGGAGGGACAGGAAGGGGCGGTGGCGGGGTTGCGTTCGAGCGGCAGTAGGAGTCGGTGGCGGGGGTGGCGTGCGATTGACAGGAGGAAGCAGTGGCGGGGGTGGCGTGCGAGGGACAGTAAGAGGCTTTGCCGGGGGTAAAGTTCGAGGGACAGTAGGAGGCGGTGGCGGGTGTGACGTTCGAGTGACAGGAAGAAGCGGTGGCGGGGGTGGCGAGCGAATGACTGGAAGAGGCGGTCTCGGGGGTGGCGTGCGAGGGACAGTAGGAGGCGTTGGCGGGGCTGGCGTGGGAGAGACTGGAAGAGGCGGTGGCGGGGGTGGCGTGCGAGGGACAGGAGGATGTGGTGGTGTTGGTTGCGTGGGAGGGACAGGAGGAAGCGGTGGCGGGGGTTGCGTGCGAGGAACAGAATGATGCGGTGGCGGGGTTAACGTGCGAAAACAGGAGGAGGCGGTAGCGGTGGTGACTTTCGAAAGACAGGAGGAGGCGGTGGCGGGGTTGGAGTGCGAGTGACAGGAGGAGGCGGTGGAGGGGGTGGCGTGCGAGGGAAAGGAAGGGGCGGTTACGGGAGAGGCGTGGGAGGGACAGGAGGAAACGGTGGCGGGAGTGGCATGGGAGGAAAAGGAGGAGGCGGTGGTCGGGCTGGCGTGCGAGGGACAGGAGGAGGTTGTAGCCTGTAGGCGTGCGAGGGACAGGAGGAGGCGGTGGCGGGGGTTGCGTTCGATAGATAGGAGGAGGCGGTGGCGGGGGTGGCGTGCGATGGACAGTAGGAGGCGGTGGCGGGTGTGGCGTTCGATGGACAGTAGGAGGCGGTGGCGAGGTTGGCGTGGGAGGGACAGGAGGAAGCGGTGGCGGGAGTGGCGTGCGAGGGAGAGAAGGAGGCTGTAGCGGGGGTGGCGTGCGAGGGATAGAATTAGGCGGTGGTGGGGGTGGCGAGCGAATGACTGGAGGAGGCGGTGGCGGGGGTGGCGTGCTAGAGACAAGAGGAGACGGAGGCGGGGGTGGCGAGCGAATGACTGGAGGAAGCGGTGGCGGGGTGGAGTGCGAGGGACAGGAGGAGGCTGTGGCGGGGATGGCGAGCGAGTAACAGAATGAGGCGGTGGCGGTGTTATCGTGCGAGGGACAGTAGGAGGCAGTGGCGGGGGTGGCGTGGGAGGGACTGAAGGAGGCGGTGGCGGGGATGGCGTTCGATAGATAGGAGAAGGCGGTGTCCGGGTTGGCGTGCGAGGGACAGGAGGAGGCGGTGGCGGGGTGACGTTCGAGGGACAGTAGGAGGCGGCGGCGGGGGTGGCGTGCGAGGGACAGGAGGAGGCGGTGGCGAGGTTGGCGTTCGAGGGACAGGAGAAGGCGTTCCGGGAGTAGCGTTTGAATGACAGGAGGCGGTGGCAGGGGTTGAGTGCGATGGACAGGAGGAGGCGATGGCGGGGTAGGCGTTCGAAAGACAGTAGGAGGTGGCGGATCTTACGTGCGAGGGACAGGAGGAGGCGGTGGCGGGGGTGGCGTGCGAGGGACAGGGAGTGGCGGCGGCGGTTGTGGCGTGAGAAGGACAAGAGGAGTCGGTGTCGGGGGTGGCGAGTGAATGACAGGAGGAAGCAGTGGCGGAGGTGGCGTGCGAGGGACAGGAGGAAGCGGCGGTGGGGTTGGCGAGCGAATGACTGGAGGAGGCGGTGGCCGGGGCGGCGTGTGAGGGACAGGAGGAGGCGGTGGCTGGGGTGGCGTGCGAGGGACAGGAGGAGGCGGTGGCGGGGTTGGCGTGCAAGGAACAGGAGGAGGCGGCGGCGGGGTTGGCGTGCGAGGGAGAGGAGGAAGCGGTGACGGGGGTGGCGTGCGAGGTACAGGAGGAGGCTGTGGCGAGTATGGCGTGCGAGGAACAGAATGATGCGGTGGCGGGGTTAGCGTGCGAAAACAGGAGGAGGCGGTGGCGGTGGTGACGTTCGAAAGACAGGAGCAGGCACTGGCGGGGTTGGAGTGCGAGGGACAGGAGGAGGAGGTGGCCGGGTTGGCGTTCGAGGGACAGGAGGAGGCGGTGGCGGGGGTGGCGTTCGAGGGACAGTAGAAGGCGGTGGCGTGGGTGGCGTTGGAGGGACAGAAGGAAGCACCGGCGTGGGTGGCGTGCGAGGGACAGTAGGGTGTTGTAGCTGAGGTGACGTTAGAGGGACAATAGGAGGCGGTGGCGGGGGTTGCGTGTGAATGCAAGGAGGAGTCGGTGGCGGGGGTGGCGTTCGAGGGACAGTAGGAGGCGGTGGCTGGGGTGGAGTGCGAGGGACAGGAAGAGGCTGTGGCCGGGTTGGCGTGTGAGGGACAGGAGGAGGCGGTGGTGGGGGTGACGTTCGATAGATAGGAGGAACCGGTTGCAGGGTTGGCGTGCGAGGGACAGGAGAAGGCGGTGGCTTGGGTAGCATACGAGGGACAGGAGGAGGCGGTTACGGGGGTGGCGTGGGTGGGACAGGAAGAAGTGGTGGCGGGGGTGGCGTAAGAGGGACGTGAGGCAGCGGTGGTGGGGGTAGCGTGCGAGGGACAGGAGGAGGCGGAAGCCGGGTTGGCGTGCGAGGCTCAGGAGGAGGCGGTGGCGGGGATGGCGTGCGAGGGAGAGGAGGAGGCGGTGGCGGGGGTGGCGTGCGAGGGACAGGAGGAGGCGGTGGCGGGGGTGGCGGGGGATAGGCAGGAGGAGGCGGTGGCGGGGGTGGAGTGGGAGGAAAAGGAGGAGGCGGTGGTCGGGTTGGCGTGCGAGGGACAGGAGGAGGTGGTGGCCGGGTTGGCGAGCGAGGGACACAAAAGGAAACACAAAGGAAGAACAAACAACAGCAGACCTGCTGGTCCTTACGAGGTTGTTTGTGACAAGCTACACTAACTATCTAATCAAAGGTGGAAGATGAAGGACAGCAAAGGCGAAGGCTCCTCCCCACCCCCCCATCCCTCCAGCCAAAGCTGGCAGGAAAGGAAAAAGAACCATGCAGCATGGAAAAACTGCATGGAATTTATGTAGGAAAGAGGAAAGAACTACCATTACTGCTACCACTAACCGGGCGATAAAAGCGGACAAGGACACCAGTATTCGAAAGAGCTTAACGTTATTACGACAATGAGTAATATCTTTGTTGCTGGTTGGATTCAAAACACTTGTCTAATCTATTCTTAAAGGCCGTAACTGTTGTACTATCAATGACATCACAAGGTAGAGAGTTCCAAACATTAACAACTCGATTGAAGAAGAAGTGTTTAGCTTCGTGCGACGAGAATCTTTTACCACTTATCTTCAAATTGTGATTTCTTCTTGTTCTATTTGATCGATCAATTGTAAAGTAATCTTCCGCATTAATATCACTGAATCCTTTAAACATTATAAACACTTCTATTAGATCGCCTCGCATTCTTCGTTTTGATAGGCTGAATAAATTTACTTCTTTAAGCCTTTGTTCATATGACAAATTTCTCAACCTAGGAATCATCTTTGTTACTCTTCGTTGGACCCGTTCCAACTTTTCCATGTCTTTTCTGTAGTAGGGAGACCAAAACTGTACACAGTACTCTAGACGGGGTCGAACCAACGAATTATACAGTTTTAATACTACTTTTTCCGATTTATTATTAAAGACTCGTCCGATGAAGCCAACCAATTTGTTTGCAGTTTTAACTACCTCTGAACAATGCTGACCGGGCCTTAAATCGCTTGATATAATGATTCCAAGATCCTTTTCTTTACTTACTGCAGAAAGTTGTTGGCCATT